>NC_137921.1:10278902-10291402 GCF_963457725.1 Sprattus sprattus | reverse complement strand
GGAATATTTGACTTACTAAGAGTTTCAAAAAACAAGTTAAAATAGCTAGCCTCAAAGAACCCAAATATATCTTAAAACTAGTGTGGCCAGACTAAGAATAATTTTCTCAAAATGTAGGAAATTGTGCTGAAATTTGGCAAATGTTAGCACCATACTCTTGAAATGAGGCTATATAAGCCAATTTATCTTGAAATCAGTACAACTACAACTAAAACAAGTAAATATGCCTAAATTAAAAAAAAAAATAAGAATTATTTCCTCGAAATGTAGAAACATTTGCTTGTATTCAGCAAATGACAGCAACATCATCTTGAATTGAGGCTATATGCTAGGCAATGTAACTTGAAATAAGTTCAGCTTCTCTAAAAACAGGTGCATTTGCCTAAAAACTAAAAAATGTAAGAATTATTTTCTCGAAATGTAGAAGATTTGTCTGTATTCAGCAAATTATAGCAACATCATCTTGAAATAAGTTCAGCTTCTCTAAAATCAAGTGCATTTGCCTAAAAACAAAAAAAATTCAGAATTATTTTCTTAAATTTTTTTGCTTCATTTTTGGGCTTTTGTGCATGTAATCAGATAGGCCAGTAGTGCGAGACAGGATGCTAGCTGGAGAGAGGGATTGAGAAATTACCGCAAGTCGGACTCGAACCTGAACTCTTACCTGAACTCTTACCTGTATCACCATCAGACCCATTCATTGTGCAGGGTTGCTACTGCGTGTGCCACAGCTCCTTCCCTAAAACAGTCATCTGTTGAGGATATTGGCATTTTTTTGGGAGAGTTTTGAAGTCAATGCAAATGTGTAATTGACCATTGAAATAATATAGATTTTGCAGATAGCACAAAGAATGCTTCAAATAATTTTTAATTAGTAACTTCAACCTAGACACAATTGCTATGGTAAAAACTGCTGCAAATGCTATCTGCACACTCTCTATTATCTCAATGATCAATTGCACATATGCATTGATCAATTGCACATATGCATTGACTCTCCAAAACAAATACCAATATCCTCAAGAGATGACTGCTTTAAGGTTGGAGCTGTGGCGCAAGCGGCAGCAACCCTGCACCATGAATGGGTCTGATGGGGAGACAGGGAAGAGTTCAGGTTTGAGACCGACTTGCTCGTTTCTCAATCTCTCCCCCCAGCTAGCTTCCTGTCTCTCTCTACTGTCCTATCCGATTAAAGTCAAAAAGCCCCAAAATTAAGCTTAAAAAATATTAATTAAAAAAATATTTTTCCTAGATATTGAGAAAATATTTCTTACGGTATCTAGGTAATTGTACTTGTTTTTAGTGTAGCTTTACTGATTTCAAGATAAATTGCCTAGCATGCAGACTCATTTCAAAAGGACGTTGCTAGCATTTTCTGAATATAAGCACCTTTCCCTCTATATTGAGATAATAATTCTTAAAAATGTTTGGCATCAAGGCCAATGTTCTTGTTTTTAGTGTAGCTTGACTGATTTTAAGATGAATTGCCTAGCATGCACACTCATTTCAAAAGCATGTTGCTAGCATTTGCTGAATATAAGCACCTTCCCCTCTATATTGAGATAATAATTCTTAAATATTTTTGGCATCTAGGCCAATGTTCTTGATTTTAGTGTAGCTTGACTGATTTCAAGATGAATTGCCTAGCATGCACACTCATTTCAAAAGCATGTTGCTAGCATTTGCTGAATATAAGCACCTTCCCCTCTATATTGAGATAATAATTCTTAAATATTTTTGGCATCTAGGCCAATGTTCTTGATTTTAGTGTAGCTTGACTGATTTCAAGATGAATTGCCTAGCATGCACACTCATTTCAAAAGCATGTTGCTAGCATTTGCTGAATATAAGCACCTTCCCCTCTATATTGAGATAATAATTCTTAAATATTTTTGGCATCTAGGCCAATATTCTTGATTTTAGTGTAGCTTGACTGATTTCAAGATGAATTGCCTAGCATGCACAATCATTTCAAAAGCATGTTGCTAGCATTTGCTGAATATAAGCACCTTCCCCTCTATATTGAGATAATAATTCTTAGATATCTTTGGTATCTAGGCAAATGTACTTGTTTTTAGTGTAGTTTAACTGAGAAGGATAAATTGCTTGAAATAAGAAACTCTGGCTTTGACAAAGCAGTTTTGTACTTGTAAGTGGGGATCAAACTGCCTTATAATAATGGCAATTCTAGTTTCAAGCATTAACATGCTCAGGACCAGTAATACATTCTCAGTAACAAGTAATAAACCCTTATTAAGATAAGTAAGGACTGAAACGCTTAAAGCAAGTGAAATGTTCTAACACAAAAAAAGCCTGTAAGAAGTACTAACTTGTCAGACAAAAAACAAGCTTACATTGCCTTGATTAAAGATATTTTATCGTACTAAGATTTCACTTTTTGCAGTGTAGTAAGCAAGCAAGATAATAAGCACCTTGCACACTGAAATGAGAATTTTGTGGCTTTTACACCTGATTGACTCAATGCTAACCTCCTTCCTGTGTGTGTGTGTGTGTGTGTGTGTGTGTGTGTGTGTGTGTGTGTGTGTGTGTCTGCGTGTAGTGTGTATGGCTGTCCTCTAGCAAAGAAGAGGAAGAGCCAGGAGAGGACATCCCAGGAGCCTGCGATCAAACGGCAGGATCTACACTTCAGCCGACCGATGGAGAAGGGAAAGGAGGAAGAACCAGACGACGAGGAGGAGGAAGAGGAGGAAGTAGAGGAAGAGAGAGAGGAGGGACAGGAAGGGGAGGCTGATGATGAAGAGGAGTTTTCTGAGGAAGAAGAGGAGACAGGAGAGATTGAGGAGGAGGAGGAAGAAGAAGGTGACGAAGAGTATGAGGATGGAGAGATTGAGGGAGAGCTGGAAGGAGAGGTGGAGGGGGAGGTAGAAGAGGGTGAAGAGATGGAACCGATGGAGGATGAAGAGGATGATGACAACAGCGAAGAGGAAGACGATGAGAATGAGGAAGACGATGATGAACGCGAGGAGGATGAAGAGTTTGGTAATCAGCGTCACACACAGGGTGAGTGTTCATTGTGCGTTACACCTGAACCAGGAACAACAACTGATTCCAGAGTTTTTCCAAATTGATCTTAAGAGATTTATTGGATAGTAATTATTTTGCAAAAGTGATGGGAATCTAGTATCTAGTGATTTAAGATTGCCTTGAAATGAGACACTTGACAAATAACAGGACAAATAAGCTGAGTGTTACAGATATCTCCTTGTAGGCTTTTAAACGCCATCCTCCACCAACCCAAATTATCTTTTTCTTTGTTTCAGTAAAAAAGAAAACCAACACTAAATTTCAAAGTCAGTGTGCTAAAAATCCCTTTCATTGTTGCTAGTATCAGTTCAGAGAAGGTCTGAAAATGTTTAAAGAAGGTCTGAAAATGTATGTTCTGTGTGAGTTCATATCAATTTATGAATAGCTTGTTCTGTGTATCTGGTTTAAAATAAGAATACAAATCTATACTCCTTGAAAAAACTAAAGAATGCTCTTAATAGCATTTCAGTGATGTTCACAAATTAGAAAAATCTCATTAATTTTCATTTACCGTCAATCACTGTTTCTGTCTACTGATTCCTCTTTCCTCATGAAGTCTTATTTTATTGAAACATCTTCTGATGAAGAAATACTTTATTTTTCCTTCAAAACAACACAAAAATATAACAATGACCAAAAAATAGACAGCTGCATTAGCAATACAGTGCAGGGTTCTGGCCAAGGGCTCTGTAAGGTGCTTGGACTTAGTCCATTGTTTACAGCATCCTATGCATCAATAAAGTTGAATTGAATAAATGCATAATTTTACCTTAGGCTTTGGCCTTAAATTTTTACATTCCCAAAACATGTTATAATCTCTTTTTCTCTCTCTCTCTCTCTCTCTCTCTCTCTCTATGTATCTAAGCAGAGAACTGTTACACAAATGGAGGACAATCAATATCACATGGAGAGAAGGCTGTGGACACCAACAACAACAGCAGCGGCGGTGTTGGCGTAAACCCCGCCCACCCAATCAACAACGAGGAGTACGAGAACTACGACGAGCTGGTGGCCAAGTCCCTGCTGAACCTGGGCAAGATCGCCGAGGACGCCGCCTACCAGGCCATGACCGAGTCCGAGATGAACAGCAACTCCTCCAACAGCGCAGAGGAGGATGAGGAAGACCATGACGATGATGAGGACGAGCTGGGGACCAGGGGCCGCAAAAACGGGGCCCTCAGCGTGGACTTGGACAGCGACGTGGTCAGGGAGACGGTGGACTCCCTGAAGCTGCTGGCCCAGGGCCACGGGGCGGTGCTGCCCGAGGAAGGCTACCCGCACGCGGCCACGGCCGGAGACGGAGGTGGTGGTGGAGGCGGAGGAGGGGCCGGAGGAGGCGGCGGGCCCATAGGGGAGGAGAGCCAGGAGCAGGAGTGCCTCAGCAGTCTGGAGTGCCTACGCAACCAGTGCTACGACCTGGCGTGCAAGCTGAACGAGTCGCAGCTACCGGCCCCGGACCACGCCTGTCTGCCCCAGCAGCACCAGCACCCCCACCCCCACCCCCACCCCCACCCCCACCCCCATCCCCACCCCCACCCCCACCTCCATCACCTGCAGCCAGGGGGACATGACGCCCAGGGGCTCCCGACGCACATGCACGTCTACGGGGGAGGCCTGCTGGGGGAGCATCAGCATCAGCACCAACAGCATCAGCAGCAGCAGCATCAGCATCAGCAGCATCAGCATCAGCATCAGCACCAGTCCGTGGAGCGGAGCTACTCCGACATGGTCAACCTCATGAAGCTGGAGGAAAAGCTGAGCCCGGTCTCCCGCGCCTACGGAGCCGGGGCGCCGCCGCCACCCGACGAGGACACCACCTCGGTGACCTCGGAGCGCTCGGACGAGGCCTACGACGTCACCAAGGGCAACCTGACGCTGCTGGAGAAGGCCATCGCGCTGGAGTCGGAGCGCGCCAAGGTGATGCGGGACCGCGCCGCCTCGGAGCAGGGGCCGCTCGGACGCAAGGACAATCACCACCACCACCATCACCACCACCACCACCACCGTGGGCATGGCCATGGCGAGCACAGCCCCAGACCAACCGGTGGAGCTGAGGAGAGGAGAGCACGGATGCATCACGATGGCAGCAAGAGGGCCTACTACAGCAAAGGTAACACACCTGCAAATGAATCCACACTATCATCCACACTATTATCTACACTATCATTTGCATATAGTATAGCCACTATACTACTACAGTACTAATATTGCGTATAGTATAGCTACTCCACGTTGACGTACCTGTCATAGTTATATTCCTGCAGTGCAATCACAAACATAGTGATAATGCTTCAGGTAGTGGTTCCGGAGGTAGAGGAGTTGTTTAGCAATCGGAAGGTTGCTAGTTCGATCCCAACTCCTTCTCCCCAATTGTCGAAGTGTCCTTGAAGAAGACACTGAACCCCATCCGATTGCACAGGTTGGCAACTAAGATAGTCACCTCTGCCAAATGTGTATGAATGGGTAGATGTCTGAGGCATTTATGTGTAAAGTGCTTTGAGTGCTCTATTTAGAAGAACTATATAAATTCAGTCCATTTGCCATTTCCAAACACAGTGAAAACAGCTACTGCACTAAATGCTGTAAAGATTGTGATGGACCCACATGTACCACAACGGTAATGTATATCTACAAGAGTACAGTCACAAAAGTACAGTCACAAGAGAACAGTCACAAAAGTACAGTCACAAGACTAACAAGAGTAGAGTCACTGATAACAGTCACAAGAGTACAGTCACAAGAGAACAGTCACAAAAGTACAGTCACAAAACTACAGTCACAAGACTAACAAGAGTAGAGTCATTGATAACAGTCACAAGAGTACAGTCACAAGAGAACAGTCACAAGAGTACAGTCACAACAGGACAGTCACAAGAAAACAGTCACAAGAGTCACAAGAGTACATACCACAACAGTACAGTTACAAGAGAACAGTCACAAGAGAACAGTTACAAGAGAACAGTCACTGATAACAGTCACTGATAACAGTCACAAGAGTACAGTCACAAGAGAACAGTCACAAGAAAACAGTCACAAGAGGACAGTCACAAGAGGACAGTCACAAGAGAACAGTCACAAGAAAACAGTCACAAGAGGACAGTCACAAGAGGACAGTCACAAGAGAATAGTCACAAGAGAACAGTCACAAGAGAACAGTCACAAGAGAATAGTCACAAGAGAATAGTCACAAGAGAATAGTCACAAGAGAACAGTCACAAGAAAACAGTCACGACAGTCACAAGAGTACATACCACAACAGTACAGTTACAAGAGAACAGTCACAAGAGAACAGTTACAAGAGAACAGTCACTGATAACAGTCACAAGAGAAGAGTCACAAGAGAATAGTCACAAGAGAACAGTCACAAGAGGACAGTCACAAGAGGACAGTCACAAGAGAACAGTCACTAGAGAACAGTCACAAGAGAATAGTGACCAAATCATTGAAATAACTGTAGTCGACTGCTGTTTGGACCCCAGGGACGGAATTCATGATAGCTTTTGTTCTGTGACTAACATTACTTAAACTAATTAGTAAGTATTAGAAAACATGAACAACAAAATGCACCACCAAGTCATCATCACCTTTTGTATGGATGGTTGCTCCAACCATGATTAAATATTAACCAATTACTTTACATTTACATTGAGTGATGTTGTAATGTTAATTAAATACCACTGATTAGTTTATCATTCAGCATTTTGGCTGGTTGGTTGGTGGGTGGCTGAATGAAATACAAAGCCTGGCACTCTCGTCTCTATAGGAGAGTTCTTGCCCTGCACAGACAAACAAGTAAAAGACTAAATATACAGAATTCAGCAACACTGACAGAAAAATTGAGAAAAAAGAAGACAGACGGTCAATCTGCAGCACAGCAAGAAGAACTGTACAGATGGCAACACACAGACGGCAGTATATAAAAGGATAGGAAGAAAGACAAACAAACAAACAAACAAACAAAACTAAAAAACATCCGAAAGAGAGACAGAAAGACAAACTTAAGCGCACATACATACCTGACAGACAGACAGACAGACAGACAGACAGAAAGACATCAGATAAATAGACAGACAGACAGACAGACAGATAGATAGTTAGATAGATAGCACTATAGACAACAGTGAAGGCAACAACAGCACAGGCAACAGTGCTAGCAGCAGGAGTAGAGTAGGAGCAGGAGCAAGAGCAAGAGCAGGAGCAGGAGCAGGAGCAGGAGCAGGAGCAGGAGCAGGAGCAGGAGCAGGAGCAGGAGCAGAGTAGAGTAGAGTAGGAGCAGGAGTAGGAGAAGGAGCAGGAGCCCCCCCTGGTGTAAGTGGGCTGTGGCTGTAGCAGGAGAGTGCTGGCCTGTCAGCCATGAGTAATGGCCATTTGCATGGGCCGTTAGTGCTGCAGATCTCATCTGCAGGATGCTGTTCCATGGCCTATTTACTCTCTCTCAGACCCCTCCACTCACTCTGCCTCTCCCTCACACACACAAACACACATGCACACATGCACACACACAAACACACACACACACACACACACACACAAACACACACACACACACACACACACACACACACACACACAAGCACACAAACACAAACAAACTAACACACACAAACACACACAGACACACACACAGATGCTTTCACACACACACACACACACACACACACAAACACACACACACACACACACACACGCACGCACAAACAGATGCTCACTTTAACACACACACACACACACACACACACATACAAACTTACACTTACACACATTACATCATAAACCTCTGTTCATGCAGCTCATGATCCCTTATAACCTGCGCTGTCAATCTAAGGTAAGAGGGGTGAGTAGTTCCTCTAAAGTTTAAGCCCCCTGATGAGGTTCCATGTGTTCCTGCTGTGGGAACTGGTCTCCAGCGGTTCCTCTTCTAAATGGG
The DNA here is from genome assembly GCF_963457725.1 of Sprattus sprattus. Classification (NCBI taxonomy): domain Eukaryota; kingdom Metazoa; phylum Chordata; class Actinopteri; order Clupeiformes; family Clupeidae; genus Sprattus; species Sprattus sprattus. The sequence continues at coordinate 10,283,430 of NC_137921.1, read as the reverse complement.
CCGTGTTCTGTCTGCTAGATGTAATTACCAGACAGGTGGCATCCATGGAACCGCCCTCAGTGTACTGAGCAGCAGGGACATGTCCACCCCCATATCACTCCTGCCCACTGTCTGGGTAAAACCCATGCAACAGACTGAATTCTTCAGAAAAACTCGGCAGTGATACATTTTAGGAATGAATAACAAAGAAAATCATTTGGAGGGTCACTGAATTTGTAAAGATATATGGTACCATGGTAGGCACAGTTATGTACGAGCAAAAAGCATTTCGCTAGACCCGTAGCACTGCGTGGTTGTTAGACATTTCTTTCTAGTTGCTCAGACGGCGACTGTGAAAACATCTTCATGGTAATGATCTGAAACCATTAATGTTTGATACCAGAGAAGCACGATATTAAAACACTCCGCACTGCAAACGCATGTTCTCCTGGACTTCAAAAGATGCAGCTAATGAACTCTCCCCATGATACAAAAACATGCTCCACATGAGCACAGTTCATTAGTCTATCATACAGCACAGGAGCATCATGAATGAGGCTGCAGAGTATCTTAGCACACATGGACATCTTGGACTCACAGTGCATAGTTGTTCAGAGCGGTGGGCATTAGAGTAGGGAACCATTAGAGTAGGGAACCATTAGAGTAGATAACCATTAGAGTAGAGAACCATTAGAGGGAACCATTAGAGTAGAGAACCATTAGAGTAGGGAACCATTAGAGTAGGGAACCATTAGGGTAGGGAACCATTAGAGTAGGAAACCATTAGAGTAGGAAACCATTAGAGTAGGGAACCATTAGAGAACCATTAGAGTAGGGAACCATTATATTATGGAACCATTAGAATAGGGAACCATTAGAATAGGGAACTAAGAACTATCCCTCTGTGGTAACATGTCACACTGATGTATATGTGGCGGTTCATTCTCTCAGGCGTGCGTGCAGAGAGAGGCTATTGCCCTAGTGCTATCCAACCTCGATGCCCCTTCCGTTGCCCTGAAATGCCCTCTCCTCGTCCTCACAGAATGGGACAAACCTCCACTTCAGCTAAGAGGTTCAGTCTCCACTACAGTCCCCACTGAGGCCTGTGCACGGCCAGTATCTTGATGTTGATGTGAACAAACTAGACTTAACTAAGAGCCAGGAGTGCTGCCGTAGGAGATGGTCCTTACGACACGGTCTTTACGAGACGGTCCTTAGGAGGCGTCGGGTTCCTGTCGTCTCCCTGGCGGCTCCCTGGGGATACCTTCCGGATGAGGGGGGACGGTGAAGAGTGACGGCTAAGACATGCACCACCACCCCAATGCCCCCCTCCCCCCAGAAACCCCAGACCCCAGCCCCTTCTGCGCAGACCTCCGCCGGGAATACCGATAAGCTGCTTTCTCTCCAGCTCAGCTCTCTGTGTTATTTCCCTGGAGGGGAACGTTTTTAATGAAACATGAAATTGCATTTCTGCAGTGTGGGGATCTGACAGTTGAGCCGAATTCTCCCACCCTGTGCCCCCCCCGCACACACACACCCTCAACACACACATGAATGCCACATAAACCCAATCCCTCGCAGATATCACATAAACATCTTGATATCACAGTTTATTCACCACTGACTTACAAAAATGCATCATATCACTATATCAATATCAGTTTTGCACAGAAATTAGGTAATAGAATATCTTACAGTGCTTAACTTATGGTGTCAATTCTGCAGACGGCTCATGATTCAAATCATATTTGTATGTGCATCAGCTCCCAGCACATAGTAAGATATGGCATTATGAATCCTCCATCATGTCCATATCATGATGAATTTGATGGCATTCCTATGATGTATTTCTGGCCAGTCGGTAGATATTATTTTAGACTCATATAAATCATTACACGGCCTGAGGATGCCTCTAAACGGTCTATTTGTGTTTGTGTTTCCATAGCCTTCAATGGCCTTGTTTTGTTTGTTCAATATGATGAGTGTACAAAAGATGGACAGCCTGGGGGGGATGTATTCAGAAGGAATGAAGCCAAGAATGGTCAGCCATATTGGCAAAACTGGAGCCGAAATCTGTGCAGTACATGCCTCTCGGAGCCAGATCATGCGTAGTAAACAGAACACTAGCCAGGTCCGCACAGAAATAACCACATTAGGTTCATACTCAAATCACCTCCGCTGGCTTCCTCTCTGACTGAGCGTACACTGTCCCCTGTTTCTACAGTCACTGTTAATGCTCATTCTTTCTACCCTATCGAGAGACGTTTGGGTGGTTTGTTGACGTGTATGTGTTTGTTGTTGTTGTTTATGGTCGTTAGACTCCTCCAGAGGGGACAAGAAGGAGAGCAAGTGTCCGACTCCAGGGTGTGACGGAACAGGCCATGTGACGGGGCTTTACCCACATCACCGCAGCCTATCTGGGTGCCCACACAAGGACCGAGTGCCACCAGAGAGTAAGCAGTACCGCCTGGCAGCATGTGGCACACACACACACACACACACACACACACATACACACACACACACACACTCACACACACACACACACACACACACACACACACACACATACAAACACATAAACACACACATACACACACACTCACAGGATGTGTGGCTAGTAAATTAAGAGATTGTTATTACGTTATACGAGTACAACGAGTTTTCTTCATTACACTTGAATTACAGCATTAGATTATTAAATAGCCACACCACGTACGTTCTGCATATGCACTCAGTTACACACATTCAGATATGGATACAAACACAGCTATTGGGCGCATATTGCCTGTTTCATGCCACCTAGTAAGCTAAACCATGCCACATCATGACATCCAGCATGTGTCTGTAATTGTGGCTTTTTTTGTATATGCATCTGTATATGCATCTGGAGTCTGTGTGTGTTTGTGCGTGTGTGTGTGTGTGTGTGTGTGTGTTTGTGTGCGGAGCTGGTATGTGTTTATTGTTAAATGCTTTGGAGCAACTGCTGAACTTGTGTGTTGTACTACTAACTGGGGTGCGATACAGTTGACTGTAACGTTAATGATGTATCCCTGAAAGTCCCGTCGCAGCTCTCGTGTGGTTTTATCCGTCACGTTGAATAACAGAGCATGGCAGTGATCTGACTGATAACGGCACGTTAACACTCTTGTACATTCTGTTTATAAGCGACACTAGGTCAGGGGACCCAAGGACTGTGGTTACATTTTGGTTTTATTTACAGTTCTGAGATCAGGTGTCATGTGTCTCCTCTCTGCTATAAACACTACATTAACTTGTCACTGTCAGAAACAATCAAGTGCTTTTGTCTCACTGCTCAAAAGAGAATTACTCAAACTCCAGACAAATGCTAAATTATACAGTGTAGGATATTTTGCCACATGACTTTTGCAATACTTTTGGGTCGATACCTCAAGCACGGCAGAAGTGAATAAGAGATTAAAGAATGAGAAACCTTCAGCCTCATCAGCCTCAACTCTCTGTGATGTGGTTTTGGCTTAGACAAAGTTCCTTCTGAGGACAATATCGTTACTAAATGACTAAACTGAGGACAATACCGTTACTCCAGGACTAAACTGAGGACATTATCGTTACTAGATGACTGAACTGAAATAAAACATCTCTCTGTCCTCTGCATGCATGGATGGGAGGGGCTGCTCTCTGTCCTCTGCATGCATGGGTGGGAGGGGCTGCTCTCTGTCCTCTGTATGCATGGGTGGGAGGGGCTGCTGAACTGCATGCCGTCTTCATCACGCTTGGTTCCTCTTGCTGCATGCGCCTCTCGTAAGAACATGTCCTGTCTCGCTGTCTCATGGTTCCGCCTGCATGTGAAATGCATGGAATACTGCAAAAGCATGCCGAGTGTCCGGAACAAACAAACTAATAAAAGTGTACACACTCATACCATCCCCATAGAAGAACCCGGAAAGATTCTGCTTAGAGCCCTTTGATAAAAGGCTCCTCTCCTTTCTAAATCTCAAGGAGCCTTTAACATATGAAGCACCATTTACCACCCCTTTGTTAACACCCTCACTGGCTTAAATTGGAATCTTTCAAGTTTTTTTTTAAGGGGACAAACCCTATACCCCTGCTTTAAACCTGCATTAAACAGCATGCGTGTCTTATTGAACAGTGCGTCGTTACAAATAACACCTCTGAAGCATGCTAATATTCCTGGACGCACATGTGACTTCTGACCTCTAACCCCTTTCTGCTGTCTCTTGCCTCTTCCTCTGCTCTCCCCGGGTTCTAAGTTCTCGCTATGCACGAGAACGTTCTAAAGTGTCCCACGCCTGGCTGCTCGGGGCGGGGTCATGTTAATAGCAACAGGAACTCGCATCGCAGGTGAGTGGGAGTCACTGCTGAGGAGATGGAATGCTAACAGTCCCCGAACCACTGAGGCAGCTGTGAGACTTTGATGAGAAAACTGTGGATTCTTCTAGAATAGTGGGTTGTTTTTATTTCCTATTTTACCTCCTCCTCTTTTAATTTTCACCATTTTATATTTGTTCTCACATTTTCTGATACACGCCTGTGTGACACAGTGTGA
>NC_137921.1:10251402-10271402 GCF_963457725.1 Sprattus sprattus | reverse complement strand
GTGTGTGTGTGTGTTTGTGTAGCGGCTCATGACCACCAGTCCTCATAATTGGCCCTCTAGTGGCCATGCTGGGACACAGCCACTGGGCAGGACAGACTCAGATGAGCTGCCTAGCCTAGAGGCTTCCTCTACTCTACACCAGGTGATGATCACACAAGGATGATTTCTCCTGACTCTGTGTGGGAGGCAGCAGAAGAACGGTGTGGTCATTATATGAGAGTTGCAGACTGAGCAGAAAGCATTGCTCTGTTCTGGATGGAGGAAGGAACTGTTCGTTATAATAATGAAAAGAGAAGGGGGGAATATAAATCAAATAATTCATAGAGAATAGGAGAGAGACAGAATGTTTATCTATCTATCTATTTTGCCTAGCCTGGATACCAGCCTGAACTCCGCCCACAAAAATTTTGGTCTGGGAGATTCAGTCTGGACTTGAGCTAGTTGGGAGAGGTTCGCGTTTTCGAAAAAGTCGAAAAAGCAATCTGACCACCAATCAAATTGTAAGGACGGGCTCTATATGATGATGGACAGATGATCAACCAACGCTTGAGTTGAATTAACCGGTAGATTCGAACTCCGACCAAGATGGCCGCTTCTCGGGAGCTTAGTGGGGAATATTTTATGTGAATTAAGCTATCTACACGACTTTTTAATGTCTACATTGACTCGGTTAGTTGTGTATGTGCAACACGAATGTTGCAGAGTATTGTTTGTCTTAACTAAAGCTCTCTAGACCATTATTGTTAGGCCATGCTAACGCGTACACCAAAAACCCATTAAAACAAACTGTAGCTTCTAGCCTTTCTGCTAATTAAGTAACGTGAGCAGGCATATCTCAACAGATATTGACAGCGCAAAACAGACAAAAACAGACAAAACGCGATCAAGGCATTTGTCGATTGAAAAGATGTTTTTGCCGTCCTTCCTACGGGATCAGGTAAAAGTTTAATCTATCAGATGGTAATACTACATTGCTCTGATTGGTTCTAGGTATCCAATTCAGCGAAGAGGCATTTTCTTTCCTGGTTCGTTGAAACATGCCCCATAATCACAGCCCAATGGGTCAGGATCAGACTCATATTCTGACTAGAATTATGAGTATGACATCATCAGGCTATATTTTGCCATCTATCTGTTAACGAATATGTTAATGGTTATTTATCTTGTATGTCTGTCTCCACTGTAGTCTTTCAGTCTCTCCATTATATGATCTCTACCTCCACACACACACACACACACACACACACACACTTCATCATTTATTTCTGTCTGCCCTCTCCCTTCTTTCCGCGCTGTGCCTACTGATCTCTAGCGTCCTCAGAGTTTTGTCATCTTCGTCTTCTTCCACCTCCACCCGTCTTTCTTCATCTTCTCTGTCTTTGTGCACCACCTCACCTGAGTCCCATCTTTCATGTCGCCCCGCAACTGTACCCACACCTCTCTCTTTTTTCTCTCTCCTCTTGTACCTTCTTCTCTTTTTTTGTCTTAGTTTTTTCCCTTCATATTCTCATTATATTTTCTGTGCCTTCTGTCTGTCCCTCACCTCTCTTTAGAGCCACACTATTCAGTGCAAAGTGTCATCATTTGGTGACTTTACTGTATATGTAATTTAAATACAATAAATATAACTTTCATTCATGTCTCTTAGCACAACTCTGAATCAGCTGTCATGCAGGTTTTAAATGAACTCCAGTGACCATAGAGTACCATCCGTTCCCGTCTTAAGACCCTCCGGCAGGTCTTGTACCATCCAGCGCCCATCAGCTTGCCCCCACAGGCAGGGCAGCAGAAGCTGTATGCCCACGTCACCCAAGTTTGCTTAGCCCTCTCACCTAATAACAATGGTGCCCTAGAATCTCAATGCAAATCAATTCATTGGCAGAATTAAAAGCTGGATGTCTCAACATTTCCTTTAGCTGAATAAGGTCAAAACTGAAGTAATTGTATTTGAGAAAAATGGGGGGAGACTTAGGATTGCTACTCATCTTGACACAAAATAATTTTAAAGCGATGGACACTGTTAAACAACTTTATTGACTGTGATCTCGGTTTTAACAACCACTAACTTCCCTCTCAAGGCCTTATGTGAAAACATGATTTAGGAAAACTCATTCATGCCTTTATCTCCAGAAGGGTTGACCACTGCAATGGTCTTTTCATAGGCCTTCCTAAGAAAAGACCATCAAACAGCTTTAGCTTGCACAAAATGCACCTGCAAGAAATAACGTATCCTTTTACTCCAATACTGGCTTCCAGTAAGTCGTAGAATTGAATTTGAAGTACTGCTACTTGTCTATAAATGAATGACTGAAGCGGGATAGGACCAAATAACCTCTCAGATATGTTTTAGCGGTACATCCCTGCCATCAAAGGTGCTCCAACTGTATCTACGAAGTTTAAAATCTAAGACCCAACTGTTCTCAGATGCTTTTTGTCAGCTGGACAAATGCACGCAACTTTCTATTCATTTACTCTTTTATGTATTTATTTTTTTCTATGTTCTTTTATAATGCTCTTATTTTTCTGTGTTTTTTTATCTGCTCATTTGTAAAGCACTTTGCATTTGACTAAGATAAAAGACATGATCCATCTCTCCTAGACCAAGATTACCCAGATTGCTTTCACCAACTGACTGACTCCCACTCTCTCTCTCTCTCTCTCTCTCTCTCACTCTCTCTCTCTCTCTCCCACTCTCTCTCTCTTTCTCCCTCTCTTTCTCCCTCTCTTTCTCTCTCCCTCTCTTTTCCTCTCTTTCCCACTCTATCTCTCTCTCTCTATCCCTCTCTCTCTCTCTCTCTCCCACTCTCTCTCCCACTCTCTCTCTCTTTCTCATTCTTTCTCTCTCCTTTTTTCTCTGTCTGTGGTTTAGAGCCCTGATGACGATGATGGGAGTGGTGGCATTGATGAGTGCGGGGGCTCTGGTGGCGTGGGCGGAGGTGGTGAGGAGACGGTGCTGACCCCCCTGGAGCCCATGTCTCCCCAGCGCCAGGCCCTGCTCAACAGCCGCGGCTACCAGATGGGCACTTCTGACTGCTGGGACCTCCCACTGGACTACACCAAACTCAAACATCTGGACCAGGACGGACACAAGGAGGTGCCTGCGCCCTGCCACACCACACCACGCACCGCAACGCCCCACACCACACCAGACCGCCCCACACCACACCGCACCACATCGCACCACACCACACAGCCCCACACCGCCCCACACCGCCCCGCCCCACACCACACCACACCGCATCGCCCCTCACCATACCACACCGCACCACTGCGCACCCTGCCTGACTGTCTGCCTAACTGTTTATCTATATGTCTATAGATGTGTCTTTTGTCCCTGTCTCCTTGTCTATAAATCCTTTTGTATGACTTTCCATCTGTCACTATGTATGGCTGCTGCCGTCAGTCAGTGTCATTTTGTCCTGTCTCTGTGCCTGCTTGTCTGTTTCTGTTTGTAAATGAATGTTTCTCTCTCTTTCTCTCTATATCTCTCTTTCTCTCTCACATACACTCTCTCTATCTATCTGTCTGCATGCATGCAAGAATATTCATTTGACTGTCTAAATATTTGTCTATCTGTCTGTCTGTCTAAATGTCTGTCTTTTTGCTCATCTGTCATTCCTTACATTCCTTCTTACTGCCTGTCTGTCTGCACATCTGTCTTCCTGTGTAGGAATAATGAGAAGTTTACAAGAGACATTATTTGCACTAAAATCTAATCTAACAAACTATTTATTGAGCAAAAGTCTTAAAACAACATACAATACATATGTTCGGCATACATTCCTATGAGTATATGGTAAGTGGGTAAGTCGGGGGTAAGCCTGTGACCTTGACGTTGTTTGCACCGTATGACCAATTGAGCTATAGGGACACATGTTCTGTGTTAATATGTCAGTCGGTGTTGAGCACTTTTAAGACACTGATCTATGGTGTTTAAGGCCACCATGTGGTATCTTATGCATTGCCCCAGACATGTGGATGTAACAAGGGTAGGGGAAAGCAGTTTTACTGTAAGATGGCAGCAAGCTCCATAGAATGGACCAGAGAGACACCTACTGGATGAAATTGGAATATATATGTGATATCGCATATGCGGGGTTTTCCAATGCATATTCCATGTCATACTGCTGTCTGTATGGCGACCATTGTAATGTGGGGTAACGAAAGGCGTTAATGCCAATGTGGTCATTTAGCCTGCCACAATGAGCCGTAATGGCAGATCGTTTTTTTATTGGCATAACAGTTTTTATCTCCACCGGTTTACTATCTCTCTCTTGTCCGTTCTGTTCCTCTCTGCTTCTTCTATCTTTCTTGCCTTCCTCTCATCGTCCTTCTTCTGTCCTGTCCTCCCCTCTCTCTCTCTCTCTCTCTCTGTCTGCAGCCTGACGATCTTGACCCATTCCAAGACCTCCTGGATGAGCCCCAGTACCCTGGGGAGGTGCCGATGCAGAGCCCCAAACACAAGTACCACCCCTGCAAAGAGACCAAGAAGGAGATAATCACGTAAGAAGCCCCCACACCCTCAGCTGACCGCCCACTGTTTTTATTTTGTATTTCACTTAACCAGGATACCGTTATACTTAATTTAACACTATTAACCTTAATGGGGTAATCTTTAATGTAAAGGGGTTCTGAGTTATAATGGTAAAGCAGGCAACTGCAAAATAACTATACAATGTACATTTATTTAATTTTATTTTCTACAGAAATGGAAACTTAAAATACAATACAGTATTCAATACTGGACAGTTTTTGATTGTTAAATGTCTTTAATGTGGACCCAAAACGATAAAAAATAGGGCCCATGTTAAAAAACTCCTTAAGTTTCCTTTTAAGTCTGTAAAGGGGATCCTCTGGCCTGGTCTTTCAGGGAGCCTCATGGCCCCTAAAGAAAGAAATAGTACTTCTTGTTTTGTCCGATTGCTTTCTCCTGCCTTCTGATCAAATCACTCTTGTCTGGTGTGTTCATGCAGTCTGTCCAGCTGCCAGCTGGCTGACAAAGGCCTCCGGGGGGTGATGTCCACATCCAACTCACAAGATCTGAAGTAAGTCTGTGTGTGTGTGTGTGTGTGTGTGTGTGTGTGAGTGTGTGAGTGTGTGAGTGTGAGTGTGAGTGTGTGTGTGTGTGTGTGTGTGTGTGTGTGTGTGTGTGTGTGTGTGTGTGTGTGTGTGTGTGTGTGTGTGTGTGTGTGTGTGTGTGTGTGTGTGTGTGTGTGTGTGTGTATCTCTGGCATACTATTTGTCTCTGTACTGCATTGTTCATTGATTTTGTCATCAGACAGTGAGAGGTCACCCATAGGTCACACCTGACACTTGTCTCACCTGTCACCTGTCCTCCCGTCAGGTGCCCCACTCCTGGCTGTGACGGCTCGGGACACATCACAGGAAACTACGCGTCTCATAGAAGGTAAGGGCAGCCTATCAGAGCACAGCTGGCGACTGTTCATCTGGGCTCATTATGTGAGCTAGGTGATAGCCTCTGCAGCTAAAGCTTACCTGAAAGGCATCTGTGTGTGTGTGTGTGTGTGTGTGTGTGTGTGTGTGTGTGTGTGTGTGTGTGTGTGTGTGTGTGTGTGTGTGTGTGTGTGTGTGTGTGTGTGTGTGTGTGTCTGTGTCTGTGTCTGTGTCTGTGTCTGTGTCTGTGTTTGGGTCTGTGCCTGTGTCTGTGTCTGTGTCTGTGTCTGTGTCTGTGTCTGTGTCTGTGTCTGTGTTTGGGTCTGTGTCTGTGTCTGTGTCTGTGTCTGTGTCTGTGTTTGGGTCTGTGTCTGTGTCTGTGTCTGTGTCTGTGTTTGGGTCTGTGCCTGTGTCTGTGTCTGTGTCTGTGTCTGTGTTTGGGTCTGTGCCTGTGTCTGTGTCTGTGTCTGTGTTTGGGTCTGTGCCTGTGTCTGTGCCTGTGTCTGTGTCTGTGTCTGTGTGTATGTGTGCATACGTCTCTGTGTTTCTTTACTGTTTCTCTGTGTGTTGCCATGTGTGCTCATCTATAAATAATTTCATGCTTGTATGTGTGTGTGTGTGTGTACTGTTGCAGTCTGTCGGGCTGCCCCAGAGCAAAGAAAAGTGGCATCAAGATTCTGCACAGCAAAGAAGACAAGGACGACCAGGAGCCAATCAGGTGAGGGAATGCAATCTGAGTCATACCTCCCTTTTCTGAGGAGCGTGTTTGATTGTGTAGCATAGTTGATTTATATTAAAAGAAGGTATGTTCAAAACTTAACATAGATTCCCTATGCAGAGCACTTTCATTCTGAAGAACACAAAAATGTCCATAGATGACTGATTTATTTCCTTTTCGATTTTTTTTTTTTCATTCTACCCAAGAGCACTCAGGTATTTTCACTCTTGAGGTGACCTTTGTTTTTTGTTTAACATTCGACTTCCCGTGAAGCGCTGTTTGTCTTTTTCTCAAATTCGAGTAAAACCCCCAAGTCTGACTCCTCCTGAGTCCATCATTGAGCTTTGACTGATGTGGGCGTTCAATTGGCCCTCCGCAGGGCGTCCGTCTGCCCTCGGTGTTCACCACCCTCTACCTGTACCCCTGGCCGTGCCCCTCCCCCCCCAAACAGACCCTGTGCTGCAGCTGGCCTCATCAATCTCAGCTGGTCATTTCTCACCCAGCTGGAGCAGGAGCTGGAACCTGGCACCTGCTGTTACGGCTGAGCTCGCTAGGACAAAGTCAGTACAGACATCTCAAGAACAGTGACTTTTTCTCCAAGCAAGTGTTACTCACCGGGTAACTTTGATGAAGGGCAAGGCAAATAGTATAGCTCTTTGGTTAAAGGGAAACTTTTGGATTTTTTTTTACCTGGGTCCTATTTTTTTAATCTTTTTTGGTTCAGATTTTTACTAAGGAAAAAAACATTTAAAATCGTTCCAGTTCTGAGTTATAATGCTAAAACAGGCAACTGCAAAATAACTATAAATGTACATATATTTAACATATTTTCTACAGAAATGGAAACTTCAAATACAATACAGTACTCAATACTAGACAGTTTTTGATTGTTTAACGTCTTTAATGTGGACCCAAAAAGATAAAAAAGAGGGCCCATGTTAAAAAATCCTTAAGTTTCCTTTTAAGTCTGAAAGAAGCCTACATTTACATTTTAAAGGCGTTCATGGTCAAGGTCATTTTTGAAAACTCATGACCCTTTACTCTGTGAGCGGTTCTATCTGTGAATACATCTATCTTTTTTACTTCTATGTGAGTGCTAAACACTATGTTGCAGTACTGAGGCTGTAAAGACTGAATCTATCAACCAGTCTCATGTCCCCTCAGGTGTCCAGTCCCTGGGTGTGATGGGCAAGGTCACGTGACAGGGAAGTACGCTTCACACCGCAGTGCGTCGGGGTGCCCCCTGGCGGCCAAGAGGCAAAAGGACGGGCTGGTGAATGGCGCCCAGTTCGCCTGGAAGTCTGGCAAAACAGACGGCATGTCCTGCCCCACTCCAGGCTGTGATGGGTCTGGCCATGTCAGCGGAAGCTTCCTGACACACCGGAGGTGTGTGTGTGTGTGTGTGTGTGTGTGTGTGTGTGTGTGTAGGTATTTGTGTGTGTGTGTTTGTGTGTGTGTGTGTGTGTGTTTGTGTGTGTGTGTGTGTGTGTGTGTTATATTTGGAGCATGGCGTTAGAATGATAATGTCTTGGTAGTTAAAATGGCGGTGATAACAGGGGTCCAATGAACCGTCTCTCCTCAGTCTGTCAGGCTGTCCACGTGCCTCTTCTGCGATGAAGAAAGCTCGCATGACAGGGGTGGAGATGCTGACCCTCAAACAGAGACCCAGTAAAGGTACCACACCTACAGTACCTTAGCTTCATGAGAGGACCAGTAAAGGAACCACACCTACAGTACCTTAGCTTCATGAGAGAACCAGTAAAGGAACAACAGCTACAGTACCTTAGCTTCATGAGAGGACCAGTAAAGGAACCACACCTACAGTACCTTAGCTTCATGAGAGACCCAGTAAAGGTACCACACCTACAGGACCTTAGCTTCATGAGAGAACCAGTAAAGGAACAACACCTACAGTACCTTAGCTTCATGAGAGACCCAGTAAAGGAACCACACCTACAGTACCTCAGCTTCATGAGAGACCCAGTAAAGGAACCACACCTACAGTACCTTAGCTTCATGAGAGACCCAGTAAAGGTACCACACCTACAGTACCTTAGCTTCATGAGAGACCCAGTAAAGGTACCGCATCTACAGAACCTTAGCTTCATGAGGGACCCAGTAAAGGTACCCAGGGGCGGACTGGGGGGAAAAAATCGGCCCGGGCATTTTGAACCAGACCGGCCCACTAAATTCGATAACACACCTTTTCAGTCTTTTTGGTCTCTCGAATGTCTACACCAACCAGGCTTATAGCTAGCAGGGCGTCTGCCCTATAGTCTACTAAAAAATAAGAAGAAACGGGACGCCCTACTTTTAGGCAGGACGGCCTAAAGACGCCCTATTTTTCTTCCGTTTTACCTGTTAACTTCGCTGAATGTGATCAAAATTCACCTTTTCAGTCGCTTCAGTCCTTAGCGAAGTCTAGAATCATACAGACCTGCCAATTAGAAAATAGCATTGCTGTATTCCCGCTACAACAACGTTACATCATGATTCCAACGAAACATTGATTCACGGGCTCGCAGAAGCTCCAGAAGACAGCTGTCTCACCGCACGTCACTGAACCTACTACTTTATGAGTTCAACAAGAGTTTGTGTGTTAAGGTGGTGGTCTTAATTAATCTAAATGCAATACAATATACATCATACACTTTAAAGCTTTGTTCAGAATACGGAGGTATAAGATCGGTCGATATTTTCCATGAAAATAGCGACTGAAGAACCCCCTCTCGTCTCCGAGAGAACAGGCTGTATTGCTCCCTTTTCTAGAAGGGAGTCTATTTCCTCCTGTAGGAAACGCGCTTGATGAGGTGGCATTAACGTTTAAACTACGCCCCTGAACTTCGGGGGGGGGGGGGGACGGGAAAACTGGAGCGTATAACGGGCTATCATAATTCGGTATCTGGACAAATTGGCATATTTTCGGAATACCAGGGTTTGGGAATACTGGGCTTTCGGAACAACTGACATGGCACCGCGCACCACTCAAACACACAACATAGAGTGTAGGCTAACGGCTGGCTGTTTCAGAGTACAGTAGGCTGAAGGCTAGCAACAGCTACAGACTTGTCTTGTATTTACAATGCAAACGAACTTGGCCATAGAACATAGGTCCTAAGTCAAACATATTTTAGAGACGTTTTAATTCATGATCAGTAAGCTTTCCGTAGGTCGTTGTATCGTATCTCTGCTGTAGCCACCAGCACTGTCATCCACGGGAGCTGATGATGGCCCTGCCGTGGCAAACAATTAGCTAAAGGTAGAAGGTGTTTGCTGATATGATTGGACGAGCCCCTAGTCACTCAAGAAGACAGCCAATGGGCCGCAGACTAGCGTGCGCGTGTCAAGCATGTCAAGGCCATGGGCCACGCTGAGTTTGTTTACCGTCCTAATGCATTATGTAGGCAGGTCCAAATCGAAAGGGGTTTGAGTTGGGTCAGCCCATGGGATGTGATTGGGCCAGCCCAGTGTCAGTGAGCCGCTGATTAACTACTTTCGTGGGCCAGCCGGTCAGACCATTATATGGGGAAAAAAATAAAAAATAAAAATTCGGGACTATCGGCCCATATTGCACCTCGGCCCAACGGGCAAACGCCCGGTATGCCCGACGGCCTGTCCGTCCCTGAAGGTACCGCATCTACAGAACCCTTAGCTTCATGAGAGAACCAGTAAAGGTAGCGCATCTAGAGAACCTTAGCTTCATGAGAGACCTAATGAAGCCACAGCATCAGCTTCAGATTCAGTGCATTACAAATCCAGTTTCAGATACTGACAATTGATCAAGTATTGTCAGTCTACAACTAAACGCCAGTCAGGGCGTAATAAAAGTCCCATATGTACCTTATGAATGACCGACTTTTTATGGCATTCTCAAGAGTATGTTCAAAATCAACTTAAGATTTTGTGAGAGTAGATTCAATGTGTACGTGTGATGAATTCTTCTCAGGAATAGAGAACGATGAAGACATCAAACAGCTGGATGAGGAAATCAAAGATCTGAACGAGTCCAATCATCAAGCGGAGTCGGACATGATCAAACTGAGGACACAGGTATCATTTATGGACACTTCTGGAAGACACATTAAACATTGATTTGAAAGCAACTAGGCTGAAGTCATTGCCGTTGTTTTTTTTTCTGTGAGGCCACACAAAGCATATGAATTAGGACACAGTTCTAGCTGACCCATGTTACTGTGAGCTTGCATTTGAGGGGAGATTAGATCTGTTGCTTTCAGTGTTGGGAAAGTTCACTTTCTACATGAACTAGTTCAGTTCATAGTTCACTCATTTTAAAATGAACTAGTTCAGTTCATAGTTCATAGTTCATAGTTCATAGTTCATAGTTCATAATTCAAAATTTTGAACTAAGTTCACAGCTCCAAAAAATGAACTAGTTCAGTTATTTTTTTCAATATGTTCCGAGCTATAATCTTTCTAAATCTCTATATGTCTGCTATACTGCTCTCGGCCTCTACGCAACTTTGGCACTCTCACACTTGCCAGGCATATACAGTTGAAGAAAGCACACGCAGCGATTGGATACAGGACTGTTAACGGTGTGTTTTTCGCCCTAGAAGTCTCTAGAAATCTGGCACCTTATTAAAAAGAGTGAACGTGCCATTCACAGACACCAGAATGAGCGCGTTCACAGTATCATTCATCAGGCAGTAATACAGTATGTTCAGTTCACGTTCACCAAAATTATTAACAAGTTCATGAACTTTCGTTCAATGAACACGTTCTGGTACAACACTGGTTGCTTTGGTGAAAGCCTCCTTTGTGATTCACTTCTCTGTTGCTCCCACAGATCACCACCATGGAGACCAACCTCAAGTCCATAGAGGAGGAGAACAAGGCAATCGAACAGCAAAATGACTCCCTGCTCCATGAGCTGGCCAACCTTAGCCAGTCGCTCATCAACAGCCTCGCCAACATCCAGCTGCCACACATGGTGAGAGACAACACACAGGCTCTACACATGGTGAGACACACACACACACACACACACACACACACACACACACACACACACACGCACACACACACGCATACGCACACGCACACGCACACACACATGCACACACACACACACGCACACACACACACACGCACACACGCACACACACGCACACACACACACACACACGCACACACACGCACACACAAACATACATGCATTCACACGTTTTGAGACACATCTAATCCCTGCACATATCTCAAAGACAGTGAGACAAAAGCATCCACATCCATAATCACAAACAAGGCACATTGGTATTGTTAAAACTTAGAACACAAACACGTGTCCACATACGGAATGTCAAATCAACATGACAGTGACGTAAAGGCTAATTATCTGCTACTTCATAGTGTTCTTTAAAGGCTTCTACTCCATGGAATGTTAACATGAATTATTTTCTCCATCTGTTTTTCTGCCTTCCTGTCTGCTGTGTCTGAGTTCCTCACAGAAGATCTGTTTTTCTTCAGAACTCGTGCTCTCCACCATAGCCCGCCTCACTCACTGCTCCTTGGTTCAAGCATCCTCACGTTTTCTCATGGTGTCATTAATTATCCAATTGCTCTCTTTTGTCTAAGCCACAACAGCGGTGCTGATTGGATAATTCCTAGTCATGGATAATAACAAGGTCTTGAGTTAGTTCCAGCCGTAACGTAGCTTACCAGAGAGTGTGTATGTACCATCAATGTGCCATTAATGTGCTTCACCTAAAAGGCGTTAAATTGTTAAATATGGGTTGGTCGGTTCTGTGAGAGGCTAAACAGTTAACCTGCCGAATAGGTCCTGTAACTAAGAACTTTAATTCTAGTCAGTTTTTCATTCACTTAACTACAGTAACTCATTCGGAATACATAAACAAAAGCTACAAAATTCACCAATTGGCTTTTATGAACATAGTTTTTACTCTACTTCTCCATATGTAGGCTTAAGTATGAAGTACTTTATTGAGGAAGTTAATTCTGCCTTTTGCAGGTGAAACCTTGGTTGGAGAATCTGATTATTTTTCCTTTTGAAAATAAAGAAAGCAAGAAAACGAATATCAAAGAAAATAAATAGAAATTCCAGAAATCCCCTCAATCTTTTAGCAAATAATTCCCATCTACTTTGGATGGCATTTAAATTGTATCGAATCCAACAAACTGATTTTCATCGCTTTTTATTTCCAGCAGGCCACAGAGACCAACAGGAACATTGAATAATCTCCGCGTACCCCCCTTATAGCAACATGGTCCACATCACGATGACCACCTTCCAAATATGGCTCCTTAGTCTCTCCTTTTATCAATTCAGTCAGATTTTTTTTTAAAAGTCATAAAGATTCTCATATATAAATGTCAATTTTATAATCTCCCTTGTTTTCACAGACGGTATTGGGCTTGTATGAACATCTGTACAGTAGCCTCCAGCCCTTCCCTCTGGTCCCCTTGGCTAATAGTGTTCTCTCTGCACCTTTTTCTGTAGACCACGCTGCCCCAGAAAGATGTGCCTGTTAGACATAACTGCTGTTTACAGACGGCCAACAGAGTAAGATAACCCTTTTCACTGTCCAACTAATGTCCACCTGCTACACCCCACCCCCCTCCACCCCCCACCCCCCTTTCCCCTCTCTTCAAATTCACCTTAAGCCCCCCTCCCACCCCCAAACCCCCTCAATTTTACCTCATTTGTGAATGTAATGTGGGGCTCTAAACTGTCCTTACATGTGGCGTTGTTGTGACTCAATTTTAATGGGACTGGAGTCCTGCAGTTCCCTCTAGGGGCCACAGTGGGGCATGCAGGCCAGGATGCTGCAGCATTCTTATCTTGAGTGTAGAAAATAAATCAGAAAATCAGATTGCATGGCAACCCTTGAATCAGGAAACAGTGCGTCTGTGCCAGTGTAGTTGTACTCATTTCAGTGCGTGTAATTGTACTCTGTGCGTGTAAGTGAGTTTGAGAGTGTGTGTGAAAGAGAGAGGGAGAGAGAGAGAGAGAGAGAGAAAGAGAGAGAGAGAGAGAGAGAGAGAGAGAGAGAGAGAGAGAGAGAGAGAGAGAAAAAGAGTGCACCATCAGTCAAGCTGCCTTGCCTCCGTGCTTCATTCTATCCACATGGGAAATGAACACCGCCTGCTAATACACATTTCATCTTCACAAGCCATATGAATACAGTCCAAACTGCCTTGACTTGCCTGTTTGTTTCTGCTTGACTGACACCTGCCTCAGAGCTCCATTTTGTTTCACAAGACAACATAGATTCATAGTGTTGTATAAATATTGACACCTGCCTCACACTCTCCAATTTTGTGTACCAAAGCAATGCAGCTTTATATATACCATACACTCTCTCTCTCTCACACACACACACACACACACACACACACACACACACACACACACACACACACACACACACACACACACACACACACAGTGTTTCTAGTGAGGTGACTATAAGATTTTGGCTCAAATTAGGTCAAAGTAATCATAATCTGCAACTGCACTCATAACTGAAAAAAATAATTCTCTCTCTCTCCCTTTCCCTAACCCACTCCACTTGGTTTCCTAGGAGCCTATGAATGAACAGAACTTCGACACCTACGTGGACACCCTGACAGACATGTACACCCATCAGGACCAGTACCAGAGCCCGGAGAACAAAGCGCTGCTGGAGAACATCAAGCAAGCCGTCCAGGGCATCCACGTGTAGCGGGCCCTCACAAGCCAACCAATGGCTGAAGCCATCGCTCTGATGGTCGGATGGCAGCGTCGCCCAATCAAATTCAAACATGTTGAACAAAACAACATGAAAAAGAAACAAGGGGAAGAGGACGCGGAGGAGACGCGACAAATGTAAAATCTATGGATTTATTATTTTATGGCTGTAATTTATCTTATTATTTTGCATTATGAACAATGCTGATATGCTCTCAAAAATTCCATAACTATGATTTAATGCCTTGCTTTAAATGTAATTAGTACTAATGGCAATTGTTTTGAACAGCATTCATATTTTGTACATTTTCATATGACCTGACATAATGTGATAATGTAACGTTTATAGCTGCTAATGTATGCACATTTTAGTGTATATGTGTGTTATTTTAAAAGATTATTGACTAAATGACAGATCTTAAAATGTGCAGTACAGTGGAATGTCACAGGGTAACAGTGCAAGGAGCAGTCTTTCCTTAGATCACTTGTTTTTCCACTGGGTTTGATGGAAACGTGTCTGTGCACGGGTTGTTCAATGGTTGTACATTTATACGTTTTGTAAAAAAGAAAAAAGAAAAAAGAAATGAATGTCAGAGAAGAGAAGTCTTAAGGTCAGAGGTCTGTGGTAGTCGCCATGGAGACACCCTGTTGCAGTGTGGTTTTGACAACCGAAAAAAAAAGAGATTCGAAATAATGCCAAACTATTTATGATTGCAAACATCAAGACACGGAAACTTACTGGTGCATATCCCATGAACTCGAGTATGACTGTAACACGTCAGAAGTGCGTTATCCGTTTGTGATTTTGAAATTTCCCATTCAGACATGGTCTGAATATTAAATAGACAATCCAGCATTTGAACCGTTTAGCTATAAGGTCAGAAAAATGTCAAGTAGCTAGTTGGACAAAATATTAGCAATATGTGACAATGACTCAATCATATCCTTAGATATGGGATGCAATCATTTGGGTATATGCAATTTCGTATTTGTGAGACTACCCGTTAAAAAAGAGTGCATTTTTACTAACTGTAAAGAATTCAGTTTTTTGTATGGACCTTTTAATACAATCATATTTTGAGAATGAAACACCAACGATCGATTCCCAAACGAGAGAGGTTTCATTACTCTTTACTCTTCGTGTCAGGGCCACCCTGGTTTCCATGTTCTGATGTTTAAGTTGAGTTGTTTTCTTTTTTGTTAGTTTCTTCGTTTGTTTTGTAACGTTTTTGTGGGGGGTTTTCTCAGACAGAGAGAGACTAAGAGTAAATGATGGGTGAACGTGTTATGTGGATGTAATCAGTGGACTGGATATATACAGGGTTTCTGCCTCCACCATGTGACTGCACTTGTCCTGTCCTGTACATACTCTGCCATTCTACCATCTGGATCTGAGCCAGGGAGAGTCCAGAGCCGAGCCCAAGACACCTTTCTCATCTGACTCCACTCGTCAGCAAAGTCAACACAACTACTGTCTGGGCAGCTGGTCAAGGACTGGTTATCCATAGACTGATAAATACATACGGTTGGTTCTGTCATGGCTAGGGAACATTACGGCTGCACTTTAACCTCATACAAACCAGTGACACAAGGACTTCTAAAAAAAACTGTATTGAATACTTTCTATCAACGCACTCACAGTACACAAATATTACTTTCAAACACTTCAACTGATTAGGTTTTTTTAAAATACTTCACATGCTGAGGCATTTCATTTGTATGTTATTTCAATCTCACATGTTGATATGACAATCTTGATTTTTTTTTTTCATTTCAGCTTTAGTGCGAGCCTTTTAGGGAAAATGGCCCCTAGAGTAATGTGACTGGGCTCAGGCTGCCGAATCTCACCATCCAGTAGGCTGTTTTGTACTCGCAGCGCCATTGTGTATAGTGCATTTGGATGGTTTAAAGTCAGGTGTGCAACATTGCAACTGTATAAATTCATATTTCAAAATTCATCGAATGTCCATGGTAGCTCCTGTTCAACCACAATGGTACAATCATGTCCTATTTGTTGACTAATAAAAGGACTGTGTAAAAGGAGAGTGCAAGTCATGAAAATATGCTAATGAATGTAGTTCAACTGTTTTTATGGTAAGATAAATGAAAAGTTAATGTGTATGAGTAACAAGGAGGACTTTGTTGGGACATTTGTCAGTAGATATGTTTCTTGATGGTACTTGATGGTTGCTGCAGATTGAACTATGGGTATTTTATTGTAGCAAATTTCAAATAAATAAATTATGCAGCTACATAAATTGGTTTTACCACAACCCTTTTTTTTTGTTTACTGGCGAACTTCTAGAATACTACAGTATCAAAACTGACTCCATCCCCACATTTTCTAAAAACACGAAAAAATCAAAAAAAAATCTAATCTAATCAAACTTCAGGCTGATGTCCTCAACCAAGGTCACTTTGTTTTTACTGTCCTCTTGTGATCAGAATTGTGTCTGTTTAAACTGAGCTGCATGCAAATTGACATTTGAACAGTTTCCTCACTGTGTTAGCTGGTGCAGCTGCTTACTTAAGACAACGAAGATCTTTATGATCATTTTGAACATTTGTTATATTTTATATTTCGTATGTGCCATTCGTACAGGTGGATATGTCTGAATACTTTTCTGAACCCGAGTCAGAGAGGGGAATTGAGAAGGTGAATACAGCGTTAAATATAACCTCTATAGGAGGGAGAATCAAATCCCTTGATCCTGGAGTGGTCCAAGTTCATATACATTATGTATTATTATTATAATTAATAATAATAATTAAAAAAAAAACATCTCTGTGTTGCCAATGTAGTCGGTTTGACCCACGTGGTAATTTAAGGGAGAGTATATGAGGTGCTAGCTAATTATATCACCCATGCACTCTGGGTTCTCCAGAGAAACAAGAGGCCAGGACCTCAGGGCTGCCAGCCTATGATCCTCAGCTTTGTGTATGCAGCTTATTGCCAATGTAGTACTGCTTCAGATAGACTTATAGCAAATGTTACAAAAAAAATGGAATAAACTAAACATCATTATTGCGATCATTATTGCCTATACTACAGAAGAAGGGATTTTAAGCACAATTCAGCTGCCTGACTGCTGCTGGCACATCATTGTTATGATAAGAAATGGATATGGTTATATGAATATTTACATAGAGAATATTATGGTGTCATATGCTTAAACGCAGAGTCATTTTCTTATGAAAAATGTGAGCTCATCATCAGAGTACGATAACATTTCCATTAAAAAAAATGTTTCAACTAATCCTTTGATGACAGGATTTTATATGACATCGCTTTCCTTCTCTCTTTCTCACTCTCCTTTCTTTATCGCTATCGCTCAATTGATTTATTTTTGTACCACATGGCATGGCATTTTGTTGATACTTTTGCTATAAATGTTTAAAATCACACATTGCAGTGATATTTCATTTTGAAATCGTGAACTTTGTACAATTTTTATCATGCTGGTGTTGACATCTCTTACTCTAAATAAAACCTGTGTTGCCATAGTCAAGGTTGCAAGGCCATTTCTTTTTGTCCGGCCTGTACAAAGAAAATATCTCAAGCAGACAGAGGATATATTATATAAATAACAATTCTATCACACTCCTTCTCAGCTCCTCCCTTTTTATGAAGACCTCAAATTAAAATGAACTGGCAGCTGATTTGAGGTGACAGCAGTACTGAATTTAACAACATACAATTCGTATAAGGCAAAGATCATACAAAACTATTGGAAGAGCCTGGGTGTAAATCGTTTTCCTACCATAAAGACCTTAAAACAAAAATGTATTCTCAACGTCTATTCTATTAAAAGAGGGACGAGCAGAAGGATTGTGAAGTCTGTGAGTGAGTGCTCCATCCGCTTTCATTGGGATGCAGTGAAGCGCTCCGCCATTGGCTCCTTAGTCCCTGCACATGTTTCTGAGCCTGTTATTTAGTGCCCACACATTCACCTACCTGAGCTGTGTTCACGTAGGCTATGACCAAGTAGGTTGGCATAGTATCAGAGTGAATAGCTGAATCCAGGCTAGGCTACTGCGCGAGCATATTACATGGCTATACCCTGAAAACACACTAGCACTATGATGACCTCGCTTATCCTACAGATATATTGACAACAGAACAGTAGTGATTTTTTAATCTTAAAACTAAAAAGGTTATATCGTCAGTAGGCTAAGATTAATCTGGAGAATGACATGGAAGCACCACCTGTAATGGGGGTCCAAGCGCATAAACTAACAAGTCACGGGTAGAGGGGGCGGGGCTCCGGTGTCTCAGCTGGTCCTGAAGAGCGACTGTCTCAAACGAAGTTCAGTGAGTCTTCTTGTCCCGTAACAGCGATGGCTGCACCGTTAGCACATTTCGATGAGGACTGGCAGGATTTTAATGAATTCAGACCGACCGCTGAATGGCCAAATCAGTTGGATCAGATTAACTCCAATGTAGGAGAGACAACAGGGTTCGAGGATTTTTCAGATCTGGACAACAGCTTTTCGGGGGAGATATGCAGCTTCAAGTCAATGGAGGACCTTGTGAACGATTTTGATGAGAAGCTGAACATGTGTTTCCGGAATTACAACACTAAGATAGAAAATATCGCTCCAGTAAAGCCCATCACGGAAGAGAATTTCCTGAAGGACGACGAGTATGTATGACATTATCATAAGATTTGTAACTGTCCACATTTGTCCACTACAGGGGGGCATCAGCTAAAGAAGTAACGCTAGCTTGCTAACCAGCCAACCAGAACAGTCAGCTATCTCAGTGGGCAGCAGTTAAGCCATGAAGCTCTTTGACGTTATGATACGAGCTATTTTGACTTGTTGACTTGTGTTCGGATTTGTAAATTAACCAATAAGGACATCATTTGTTAGCTAGTGTGTCTGAAACGTTAACAAGTTAACCATAGCTAACTGTTAGGGGATCGCAGCTAACGATAGAAAAAAATAGCTGACTACCTAGCTAGCTATCTAGATAACTAAGATGAAGTCTATTTCAGGGTTTTGCTAGCGATAGCAAGATAGCTAGCCAACTAACCAGAGGTCAGTTATATCAGAGCTAGTCTATGGTAATATCCTTGCAAACATACCAGTTAGCTTGGTAGTTTAGTGGATGAGGCAGTTCACGACAATATTGATATCGCTATGGTATCTGTAGCAGCCGTGATGCACAGTTAGGTGTATTTACAAATGCTTGTATTTCTTTTCCAAAGACGCAGTACTGTGTGTGAGTTAGCCATTAAGACGTGGCAAATTACTAGTCTACTTCTGTAGCTATACGGAGACTTGTCCAACATTTGACCAGTGGGCAAAGTTACTGGTATGCATTTTGGATGACTGGTCCTAAACACTGGTATTTCACTTAGAGAAAGAGTATTACAAGCAGGTCGGCTTATCTTTTACCATACGAGAAACATCGACGCTCTGCCGTCGGAACTGTCAATGATTAACCTGCCCTGTTTATTACTAATACAGAAGTATTACATGCAAGTCATTGCACGTCTGTGAAGTAACGTCAACATTTTCCAGTGTTGAATTTAGTTTCAACTGCAGATAATTTGGGAGAAAACCAAACTGATTAAATCACGGTAGCGAAAGTCTATATTCCTTTCTATCTTATGGTGGAATAGTGGACAACAACATTGGAATTGGTTTATTCTTGAGATGGACGCCCTTCCCAGAGCTCAGGAAGGTGCCTTTTTTCTGCGAGTGTCTTTCTGTGTGCATGTTTCATACACGTGTGTGTGGTTGTCTGTGTGTATGCACGTGAATTTGTGTCTGCATTTGTGCGTGAGTGTTTTCTTTGGTACAACTATAAAGAAATGTCACCTCAGAGGCAGGCAGGGGATCTGAAGCCTGGAAATGGCCTTTCTGAGTTATTACACCAGAGAAAGAGCAACAAAGATGATGAGATATGAGAGACAAGGATGGAGAGAGACCAGGCAGTGAAGAGAAAGAGTTGGGTGAAAGTGGCAAGGGCAGAGGGCAAGAGAGTGGGGTAAGCCAGAAGAAGAGAGGAAGAAACGATCAGAGTTAGAGAGAGAAAGGGAGAGATCGATGGAGATGAGATGAGAAGAGACTGTGAGGGCTGCTGTGGATGTGTGTTTGAGGGCAGAGAGGCTGAGTGTACGCTTGACTGCGCTGTGCCCGGGGCGAGACTCGCTGTCTTAGCGAGCTCCAGCCTCT
>NC_137921.1:10186402-10243902 GCF_963457725.1 Sprattus sprattus | reverse complement strand
GTCTCGTCTGTGCTCAGGCCTGCGCGGGCTCTCTGGGTCGGAGCTGAGCGGTCGTCTGCAGCAGGTGGAGGCGCTGATCCGGGGCCTGTCGGAGGAGCTGGTGCAGCAGCTGGCGCTGCGCGACGAGCTGGACTTCGAGAAGGAGGTGAAGAACCGCTTCATCTCGCTGCTCATCACCGTGCAGAACCGGCAGAAGGAGCACCGGCAGCTGCTCAAGAGGCGCGGCAAGATCCGCAGCCCCAGCCTGCAGACCAGGGGCGAGAGGACACACGTGCCTGGAACTGTGAGGGAACACACGCACGCATCCATGCACATTACCTCCACATACAGACACGTGCATACATTCACACACACACACACACACACACAGATGCATCCATAACCTGCAACTACATTCACACACAAAGATGCATCCATCCATCTATGCATGCATGCACATACCTCCACATACAGACACGTGCATACATTCACACATACAGACACACACACTGATGCATCCATTCATCCATGCACGCATGCATGCATGCACATTCCTCCACATACATTCACACACACAGATGCAACCATCCATCTATGCATGCATGCAGATAACCTCC
Source organism: Sprattus sprattus (assembly GCF_963457725.1). Lineage (NCBI taxonomy): Eukaryota > Metazoa > Chordata > Actinopteri > Clupeiformes > Clupeidae > Sprattus > Sprattus sprattus. The sequence goes on along the minus strand of NC_137921.1, from coordinate 10,243,306 downwards.
ACATACAGACACGTGCATACATTCACACACACACACACACACACACACACACACACACACAGAACGGGGCTGAGTTACCCACACACTAAACCGCAGAGAGGCAATGGACACGTAGATGCACAGTCATAAGGATGTCCATATACACATGTACAATGACCGAGACATGGAGAAATGGGCCGTGCGGCATTAGGTGTTTGTGTAAAGCTGTGCTGTGTCTCTGCTGCGGTAGCAGCTGTTAACTGTGGTGTTGAGCCTGTTAAGCTCAGAGGATCCAGAGGATCACTGCTGCAGCCTGCTGCTCTACCCACCCACCTAATCAAACACGCAGGGGGAACCCTGGCTCCACTACCCTACTGCCTTTCTCTCTCCTTCTCTCTCTCTTTCTCTCTCTCTCTCTCTCTCTCTCTCTCTCTCTCTCTCTCTCTCTCTCTCAAGATGCCGCTCAGGTTCTCAGCTGAAGAGAATTTATTATCCCTCGTTCTCGTTTCTCTTTCCGTCTCTTTGTGTACTTCACTCTCTCTCTCTTTCTCCCTCTCTCTGTTTCTACTTCACACCCTGTCTCTCTTTCTCCATCTCTGCTTCTATCCTTCTTTGTGTTTTCTTTCTTTTATTCTTCCTTCTCCTCTCTTTCTTTCTCTCTCTCTCTCTCTCTCTCTCTCCTCCACTTCATTTCCTCATTCTCAGCGTTTCTCTATGGAGGGACTCTCCTCCGTCATTCAGAGCGGCCTGCGCCACACATTCAGAGGCACAGGAGGGGACAAACAGGTGCCCTCTTCTCTACCTCCCCGCTCCCTCACTCCCTCCCTCGCTTTTCCATCTCTCCACTCCTCCTCTCCCTCGCTCCATCCCTCTCCTCACGCGCTTGCTCGCCTCCCTGCATGGCTTGTTAATGTGAAGGGTGAGACTAAGGAGAGCTCGCTCAAAATCATCTCATTTTCAGCGCACTGCGAGGTGTAGTCCATCCAGCCCGGCCACACGTGTCCCGTTTGGAGGATGTGCGGCGCTGAGGACTGGAGCGAAACCTGAACTCAAATTCATCCTTTTGTGGCTTCAGTTAGATAAAACTCTAACTGAAAAAGACATTATCTCACTCATGTCACCATGCTGCTAGAAGGGCTTGACCTGGATGTTTTAAGCAGGCTAACCCCCTCATGTGTCGCCATGCTAGAGGGGCTTGACGTCGATGTTTTGAGCAGGCTAACCCCCTCATGTGTCGCCATGCTAGAGGGGCTTGACGTCGATGTTTTGAGCAGGCTAACCCCCTCATGTGTCGCCATGCTAGAGGGGCTTGACGTCGATGTTTTGAGCAGGCTAACCTCCTCATGTGTCGCCATGCTAGAGGGGCTTGACGTCGATGTTTTAAGCAGGCTAACCCCCTCATGTGTCGCCATGCTAGAGGGGCTTGACGTCGATGTTTTGAGCAGGCTATCCACGTGTTTGTGTATTTGAGCAATTATGAATGGCTGTTATCCAGTCAGTGTCTCATCCTTCTTGCCACTCATCTGCCACCTTCTTGCCACTCATCATTTGATTTTTCTCAGCTCTCTCCCCACAATCGCCTAACCACCAATCACTGTAGCCTACACAGTCACATGAACGTCACACTGACCTATCACAAAACACCTGTACTTCTCTTCAACCACTGACCACGCACATCTTCTCGCTGTGCGCCAACTGTACCAGCTGTTCTTTCAGGAGCTGCTATTACACAATTCTCGGCATTTCCAGATATAAATAGACTGCCTCTCGGCTCTCATTGCCTTCAAAATAAAAACAACCACCGCTTCATTTGAATAAAATCAACATTTATTAGTGGAGACGGAGCCAGTGAACCACAGAGGGAATTCTGGGGAAGAGCTTGTGCTGGAAAACTAAAGTCACTGTTTGTGAGGTTGCTGTCAAACCTTCAGTTCATTTTTTGCCTGTGGTGATTCAATTATGATGAAGTAGGCAGCATCATTTTCTCTTTGTTTGTTGGTTGGTTTGTTTAGTTGTTTTTTACTCATTCATGCTGTCATTTGGCTTTTCACCAATCTTACCATGTCATTCATTCATTCATTCATTCATCCATTCATCCATCCATTCTCTCTGATTGTGAATTCCGTTAACATTAGTCACTGGAACTATTCTAATAAAGTTAGTCTCAGTCTCACACAGCTGCACATTTAGCTTACTATGAGGCTCTATACACAAGTCTGTTTTTATGCTAACTTGTTTTTTCTCTTGTTTAATATTTTTTTTGGCGTGTCCCCTTAACCCCTTCTTCCCCTATGACCCTTGCATGGATCACAGCATCAGTGACCTCAGTAAATCTATACAGTCTGTTACAGGTTGTTATGTATGTTATGTTATTTTATGTTATGCTATGGTAGGTTGTTGTGCAGTGTCTTTTTCCTAAGAATTTCAATGCCCAGTCTGACTCTGTTTTTCTGTGTATATGACAAATAAATACTTGAATATCTTGAAAATAGGTTCTGATATCTCTCTCTCTCTCTCTCTCTCTCTCTCTCTCTCTCTCTCTCTCTCTCTCTCTCTCAGTATCTCACCACAGTAATTCCCTATGAACAAAATAACGGACCTCCATCAGTGGAAGACCTTCAGTACCTCACCAAAAGTGAGTGATGACCTTTTAATCTATTTCTTATCGCCAAAGCACACAGATACCCACAAAGACACGTGGAGTTTTGAAGGAGTGAGCTCAATGTAAGTTGTTTGTATGATCGGTCCACAGTACTGCACGCCATGAAGGACGACAGCGATAAAGTCCCCAGCCTTCTGACGGAGTACATCCTCAAAGGTATGCTTCTCTCCAACGACCCTCCCGTGGTAACCCTAGGTTACGTTATTACTCAAGAAGGTTCGAAGCATCAGGGTATGAATGGGCATGCTGTGTTGGGATCTGCTGAGAATGAAACAGCCCTTTGGCCAATACCAGACATGATCACTGGCTGTGCTGTAATGGCCAGTGAGCTGGTGAAGGCCCCTACTCTGCTTTATTCTCTTGTGCTAACTTTGTTCCATGTCATGAAGGGCTTGTCTCTTGTTTGTTGAGAGATTTATTATGTTCAGCAGCTACATCAGTGGTTATAAACCCAGTAAAAATGTATCCATACTTGTGTGGTCAGTTTGAGGTCTACCTCCAGCTATTGCCGACGATAGATCCTGAGAATGTGATATGACCAAGATTTTCTTTGTGCAGTTGGTGAAGTGCATGTGACTGATGTTGACCTTTTCCCGTTTCCTTTACAGTTTTATGTCCCTCGTAGTCCTCCAAGAGTGACGGAACCCTCCAAATGGTCCGCGGTGATGCAGTGCCCCACACGTCCTGTGTCTAGGGGCCATATTTCAGGCCTTGTGGTTTCAAATTCCTAGTTGTTTGACCTCATTTAAGACATTTTTTTAATCCCATAACATCTTCCATGCGTCACCCTTAGAATGTTTTGATATCATGTTAAATGTGTGGGGTTTTTTTTTTGGTTAGTTTTTTTTAATGCATGTGAGGTTTGTAATATTTTAGTGTGTGTATTGCCAGTCAACAGTATTATTCTCGGAGTCATGTGACCTGGACCTGGCATGGCTGAAGGCCCACTACATGACTACCATCTCCTCAGCCTCAGTCAATATCCCAGTCCTCCTCAAAACATCTTTATAGAAATGAAAATGGAATATATAAATACTACTCCTCACCCTGCCAACGGACGGGTGAGAGATAAACACACTTCCTTGCCCTGCAGATAAGATACTTCCTCTGGGCGGGCTGCGTCATCTTTGTCCGTTCGGTGACTACATGGTTTGTGTAGAGCTCCGTGTGCTCTGAGAGAGAGGTACTTCACTTAGAGAAGATGTGAAGACATCTTGCTAGTGGTTTGGACAAGCAGATCTCATAACCAGATCAGCATTGACGTCATTTGTTCTTATCGAGGGCGGATGTGCAGGACGTTATGAAAGAGTAGCTTTAAAGGGTAAGGGCTCCTGGCCTGAACAGCACTGTGAAATGATGTTTTATGGCATCTGTCGTGTAGCACATTGATAACCTGAAAGCCTGAAGGCATTATACCAGGACTTTGTGGGATGGCCAAAGTTTCACTTTGCCAGAAAAAAAAAGGGAATCAGTGCTTACCTGCAAAGACATCTTCCACTATGAAGCACAAAATCTGCAATAATTTGTGATCTATCTTCCTCCTTTTATATTAAGCCTGCTTATATCATTTTTAACTCTACTTCTTAACTGATGTTAAAACCACGGGACATTAATCAGTGTGGATATTAGATGTTACACCCTGTAGTATTTTGATATTTTTGTAACATTAGCTAAATGATTATTTGTAATGCAGTTGAAAGAACCTTTTAAAGCTGTTCAAGTTGGCCACATGACTAAAATCACTGGCAAAGTGAGATAGTTCCAGTGTAACTGCAGTAGGCTAGTCTAGTCACCCCTAAATGTATTGACTGTAAATGCTCATGTTTTATTTGGTGGGAGGTTTGAATGGATTGAAACTCTGAAAGTGGCTCGGTCTTGGCAGATGATGGTACCGCTAGGAGAGGTATGAGGATTCTTTTAGTTTCACGTTGTGGGTGCTACAAGATCAACACAGAAAATGGGGCGTTAATAGCTCAGAGACACAAGAAAGAAAGAAAGAAAGAAATGAAACCATACATATGTGAAATCGTCAACCATTTTCTTTCAGCCAGGTGTGCTTAGGTACCTGTAATGCACACAAACAAAGCTCAGGTGCCAGCAGCAGTGGCTCGATGGCGCCCCCTGCCCTAAGGCTGGAGTGGTGCGTGGTGCCAACAGATCAAATCTCTCAGTCAGGATGATCCAGCCAACCTAAGTTCTCCCTGTCCCTCTTGGGACCGTGATTGGTGCCAATGCGATGATTGACGCTTGTCATTATAACACTCCCCTAAGATTTACTCTCCTAACGTGTTCCTTGATTCGTTGAAGCCAGTAATGTTGAAGCCAGTCATGTTAAAGCCAGTCATGTTGAAGCCACATATTAGTTTGCTGCTGGAGATGATCCAGTAAATACCAGGGGCTGTGTGTGTGTGTTTGTGTGTGTGTGTGTTTGTGTGTGTGTGTGTGTGTGTGTGTGTGTGTGTGTGTGTGTGTGTGTGTGTGTGTGTGGTCCCTATGCTGCAGAGCATCTCATGTTAAGGATGTCTTAAGGTTTACAGGCGTCTAACATCTTTAATGCCCAGTCCCCTCCATGCTGGACATGTAAACATTGAGTAGAAGTTGAGTATGCTTTGAATAAATGTAGAGTAGCATGCACATCCTCGCATAGTCTTTTTCAGCTTATGTAGTTGGTGAAGTCCTTTAGGCTGTAGTAAATTTGGCCTAGTGAGGCATTTGGGGACTTTTTAGTGGTCCCCGTTATGACCCGTGCTTGCGTCTTTTAGTTAGGAGTAGCCCTCTACCTGTCCATGCTTTCTGTTCTAAATGTACTTCTTATAGTAATGTCAAACCACAGGCCAGTTCAGCATTTGAACTAACTTTTTTTTTTTTTTTTGTAAAACAAACTTGATGCACTTTCTCTGTAAATTGCTCTAAGGACAGTGTGACCCCAGAATGAAACATTGGTCAGTAGTCAGGAAAATAAAAACATGTGACATGGTGATGGGAAAGCTGAGTCCCTGAGACCTGCAGACACATCTGGGTACCCAGTAGAGGATTCTTACACGCGTGGGGCTCAGGTGGACTACAGGGGGCTGGGTTGCCCCAAACATCTACTAAAAGCGGTCGTGTAACAAAACAGGGTTTTTAAAAATCAGTGGCACACATCTCTGATTTTTGACATTTTTGGATTTGTAAAATGGATATTTTAAAGTTAAAGAAAAAATATATTCTGAGTTTTTCAATCTATGATGTGAAATCATTACGGTACCTTTTTGAATGGAATACATTGAGATTCATTTTGGTGAGAAGATCCATCATGCTTTGCTCTGCGGCAAACACAGCCAGTAAGGCGAGACGTCAGATTGAACCAGGGATGGAGCAGATGGATCAACGGATGCAGAATGTGTTTTTGATTTTTTTTTTTTTGTTCTCTACATTTCTTTCATTGGATTTTAAAACAAATGTTAAAAATACCAGCTTAAAATAATAAATTGAAAGTCATGTCAGGACATTTAAAGTCTAAATGACGTAGCCAATCTATTTTTATCCTGAAGTAGGCTATGCTGTATTTATACGAGCAAATGGAATTTAGAGCTGAAATGATAAGCAGCCTCTGGACTTTGCCAAGCATCAGAATTTAAGATTTATATTTCTACTCCCTCTCCTGTGTTTCTATGGCTGCCTATGTACAGAAATAACAGTGTTTTGTAAATAGAAACATTTTTGTTTTTAACGTACTATTTCTTCCGCTTCTCTTTTCCTATCTCTTTCTCATGTGTCGCGTTTGTTTCCCATTACAATGTAATGTGGTACAATTAATTTATTTTTGTAAATGTCATGTCAACATATCATCTTTAGTGGTGCAAATGTTTTGTGCCAGTTTGCACTGGACTTCGTGAACTAAATAAATACTTTTGACTGTATTAAACGGCTTCATTTTGGATCAGGATTGAATCATTTTGGATCAGTTGGATCAGTTGTTCACAAGATACTTTGCAGTGGGTGTTCAGTTCACTCCATCATTGTCAAATGAAAAAGACACATCCAAATGTTTTTTCTTTCCTTGGATTATACAATTATAGGTCCTCCAGGTAGTCAATTTTATAGTTCACAGTGCATGACACAATATAATATTCTAGACTCATCAGTCATTGTGTGACTTCATGATCTTTAGACAGACATTATGCCAACTAAAACACCTGAAGTTGACTAATGACATCCAGATGCAAACTTTGACAACTGCCAAGAAATATCAGCTAGTGTTCTGGTAGAATAAAACCACTGACTGACCTTTAGGGTTTATTACGGACTTCGATGTTGACTACGGTCAGTGTGAAGCTACTGATGAAATACTAGTTGGGTCTTTACTGTAACAGAGGTTATTGGACTGCTAGTGGAAAGAATGATGGACTCTCAATTAGATTTGTACATTGTCTAAAGAAGCATCCAATTACTTTGAGGGTTTTAGATTACAATCCATATGGTATAATGCTGTACAAAGTAGAGTTAGCGATGAACCGCCTCCTGAATGGTTGTGGCTGTTAAATAATCTGCTGTGGTTTGCCTCGGAGTCGCTCCACAGTCCCCTCTCAGTCCGCTTGCAGTTAGGTCCCACCGGGTACTTGTGTTTTTGCCGGTGTCAGGAGTCTCTCAGTCCCTCCAGTCCAGCGGAGCAAGCTTCTGCTACAGGTTGGTGTCCGTGAACATGGTGTGCTCTTTCCTGACTGTGCTGAAGCCTTTGATGGTGTCGACAAACTCCTCGTCCTCCATGAACTGCAAGGACATATTATAATATTTATATTAACATACGTACTATTCATAATAATGTATAATATTTTTACGATGATTCATTTTTTGGATTTTATGGAAACACAGCTGGGCTTGCATCATCTGAGCACATTCTCAGAGAAGACCTTCTGGATTATGTCAAAACTCAAGTCTAAATCTTTTCTATCCCACAAGTAAGGGTCACAAAAGCTACATGAAGTGCAATGAAAGCAATATGCCCCTCTAAGAGTTCTGCTGCCAGCCTCCACAAGCAGAGCAATGGGTCTACAGCGTCTGTGGAAGGAGTCAAAAGCCACCAGACCTGAGGGGTGCTATGGCGCAAGCAGCAGCCCCGACCATAAACGGGCTTGAAACACCCACGAGGACCCGGGTTCAAAACCAACCCACGGCCATTTCCCGATCCCCCTCCCCACCTCTTCTCTTCAGCTAATTTCTTGACAAATATGTACTATCCTATCTGATTAAAGGCAAAAAGCCACCAGACCTGGGCTAGATCTATCTGCCAACTGGACGACTATTGGACAGATCACAGTGTCAGTTAGGTGGCATTCTATTTGTCAGATCAGAGAATCAGTTTGGTGTCGTTCTATTGGTCAGTTCACAGAGTCAGTTTGGTGTCGTTCTATTGGTCAGATCAGTGAGTCAGTTTGGTGTCTTTCTATTGGTCAGATCAGAGAGTCAGTTTGGTGCCGTTCTATTGGACAGATCAGAGAGTCAGTTTGGTGTGGTTCTGAGATACCCACCATCCCGCTGTCATGCCACCGCTTGTGGGGATCCCACGCCTCCTCTCCCTCCTTCCCCTCCTCTTGGGTCTTCTTATCCATGACCTCGCTGATGCTGCGATGCAGGGAATTCTGGGAATGGGCGAGCGTTGAAACGTGCAGTGTGGACACAGTGACGACGCCATCCTCTGCCTCCAAAACCTTGTTGTCCATCACCTCCTATGGGGGAGTGGGCTAGGTCAAGTCACCATTCTCTATATTTTTTTCTATTAAAAATTATATACAGTATATATAATATATATACAGTGGTGGCCAAAATTATTAGAACACCTTACAGATCTGAGAATATTGACCTTTTTTTTGTCTCCGAAACATTATTTAATTTCATAATGTAAATGAAACATGCAGATGGTTGTTCTGAACACAACAAATATCAGATGAAGTGATTCCTACTGTTTTTATCCACTTTTAACTCTAATATTTGGTACGCCCACCTTTGGCAGCAATTACAGCAGCACATCTCTCTGGCATAGAGTCAATATTTCTTGAGAACTTCAACACTAATGTTATCCGATGCCTTCTGCAACTCAAGCCAAAGGCTTTCCTTTGAATGTACACTAGATCTGTCCAGTTTATTTTCCAACTCGCCCCAAATTTGCTTGATGGGTTTGAGGTTCGGACTTTGAGGGGGCCGGTCCATAATTTTCAATGTTCCAGAAGATTCCTTCTGCCACAGGTCATACTGGCAATAGTTACAAGAATGTTTAGGGTCCTTGTCCTCTTGGAAAATAAATCCAGGCCCATTAACGCCACTCCCAGAAGGTACTCCATGCCTCACCATGGTATACTTTCTTATCAATGATGCCATCAATTTCGCCAAAGTCATCTGTTCCTGAGGATTAAATGGCACACCATAATACTACCCCCTCCTTGTCTAACTGTTGCCTAGACACTCATTTTTATATCTCTCCCCCTCACTTTGTTAAACATACACTCTTCGCTTGTTGCCAAACTATTCAAACCTGGACTCATCAGTCCACAACACTTAGTACCAATCTTTCTTTGTCCATTTCGTGTGTTCTTTTGCAAATTTCAGGCGTTTTACTCTATTTTTCTCTTTCAGTAATGTTTCTGTGCTGCTATTCTGCCAAAAAGTTATTTTTCTCACAGCTTCCGACTCACAGTTCTTGGGAACACTATTGAACCATTAGTCATTGAGGTGTTGATCTCGTCACCAATTCTCGTGAAGTCTTTCTTCAGTCCTTAAGACTGAGAATTCTGAGATGCTTCACTTCACACAGTTTATTTTTTCAGCCTCTCCCATTCTTGGGAACACTATTGAACCATTAGTCATTGTGGTGTTGATCTCGTCACCAATTCTCGTAAAGTCTTTCTTCAGTCCTTAAAACTGAGAATTCTGAGATGCTTCACTTCACACAGTTTATTTTTTCAGCCTCTCCCATTTCGGTTCTGGTGGCATGGCGGTCTAAAGTGTATTTTACAGTGCTTGGACTGAATGTCAAGTCCTTGGCTATGCGGCGGTAGCTACAGTCAGCATCAAAAAGGGCCTTTATTCGAACCCATTGCTCACTCATTAGCTCATTCTTCACCTTAGCCATGTTCAAAGAGCAACATTTGCTTTAAGACTGCCTCTAGAGGCTTTGAATATAAAACAATAGGTGGTGTGGCCTCAGTGACAAAACCCTTATGTTACCAATCACTTAATGCGGAAGATAGGCCTTGTACATTCAAAAGAATCACCGAGCTGTGTCCTAAGACTCTTGCATCACCATCAATTTAACCACGACCACACCTGACAATGATAAAACCAGTAATTTGGCTTCTTCTGTGAAGGAACATGATTGTGTGACATTGACAGTGAAATAGGCCTAGTTTGTTTTTGTACGGAAATTGACCTTAATCTACTTATGATAGCTCTATTCTATGGTTTATAGAGCATAATGATGACTTTGTAGGTATTTCATTAGTTTTAAGGGTATTTTAATGGCCAATTCAACAAAAACAACTGAAACCTCTTAAACATGCCTAGTGTTCTAATAATTTTGGCCACCACTGTATATTTTTGGTCATATGGGTTTTGACAAGAGTACAATCAACATGACACATTTACAATGCCATAATACTTCAATACTTTGAAAACACACGCTCCTTCCTAATTCAGGACTTAATAGGCAAAATATATCATTTCGAACTTGAAAATATTCCCTTACATTTAAAAAGCAACTGCCACTAACCAACGCTGAGGATATACATTCGGTTCAGGTCAAGCGCTTATTTATTCATTGACGTTTGATCCTGTAAAAGATTTCATGAGAATAGTGTTCCATATGTTTTGGAGGAACCTCCACAGAACATGACTCGAGTTTACACGTGAACATTTTATATCTTCGGACAACATCAACCCTTGCAGGGACCGGTGAACCATCGGAGAGATTCTCACCTCGCGGTGAATAGTGAAGCCTTTCAGGGTGACGCTGCTGGGGGCTCCTGTGGTGTCTGGCACCATGTCGAACTGAAAAACGAGACACATTATACTGAATGTCAGTCCATTCAGAATCTTAGTACTTGGTCCTTTTGTAAACACACATTTACACACATTATCACTTTAACTCAGATATTTCACTGTATCACTATAACCAATGTTAATAGGTGCCATCTGAAGATTCCACCATAGAGTTTCTGCTCAACAGCACAAACTCTGTTCGGGGAGCCATGCAGTTAGTTAGAGAGGTAAATAAAGTAAGTTAGTCATTAGTTAATCTTTTAAAAATCACAAAGTAACCCTCCCTCACCAGGTATGAGTTGCTGAGGGTGGAGACAGCCATGGGCCCCCTCTTCTCCAGTTGAACAGGAACCAGCGGGGGCCGCTCTCTGGTCATGGGGGGGCGCTGACGGCTCAGCACCCGGTGCAGGAGCAGCCCGAGAACGATGGCCAACAGCACCAAAGCCACACCCGCCATCACCACCATGAACCACAGCTCCCGGTAGACTGGAGGGTCCAGGGACTGAGTCCCCGCCCGGCCCCCGGCTGGAGTCGGCTCCACCGCATCTGGCAGGGGCAGAGGGGAAGAGATGGGGGAGGCTGGAAGTTTCGGGGATTCATTCATCTTACACTTAAGCAATATAGCACGAGTGGGAGTGGGGTAGGTAAGGGATAATCCCACGGGTGGTGTTAGGCCATAGCCACCGAGGCCGGAGGAATTATAAGAATTTTGAATTAACGGTTATCATCAATGCGCTATAGAATATGTCATTGCGGAGTGATTTATTATTAGCTGTGAAAAGTCCCCGTTGGGTTGTTCTTGGACAATCTATGGCATGGAACGTCTCTCGTCCAATCAGAAACAGCTAAATAACGCGATAGAACCCAATTGTTTTATAATTACATTTAGTCATTTAGCAGATGCTTTTGTCCAACGCGACGTACAAGGGAGAGAACAGTCAAGCAAATAGAGCCCTAGTGTAACAATAAATACTTGTAATGAAATCTTGCAAGACAGTATATGCCTCTGGGAAAAGAGTGTGGTCTAGAGTCCCAGAGAAGGCTGAGGTTTGCTACCACCATCAACATCAGAAGACCTGCTGATATCTGTGGTTATCACCATCAACACGAGAAGACCTGCTGATATCTGTGGCTACCACCATCAACATGAGAAGACCTGCTGACATCTGTGGCTACCACCATCAACATCAGAAGACCTGCTGATATCTGTGGCTACCACCATCAACATGAGAAGACCTGCTGACATCTGTGGCTACCACCATCAACATGAGAAGACCTGCTGATATCTGTGGTTACCACCATCAACATGAGAAGACCTGCTGATATCTGTGGTTACCACCATCAACATGAGAAGACCTGCTGATATCTGTGGTTACCACCATCAACATGAGAAGACCTGCTGATATCTGTGGCTACCACCATCAACATGAGAAGACCTGCTGATATCTGTGGTTACCACCATCAACATGGTTTGCCAAGAAGACGTTTTATCTTGTGAGTGGGCCATGGAAACAACTGATGCGTTCTATGCGTTCATACATTAAAAGCACCACACCACATCATGACAACAGTTGTACGCTGCTCAGTCTACAGACTACGGACTTAAGTAGAAGTGAGCACGACTGCAGTGCTCTTATCATCCAGTAAGCACTTTTCTGCTCTAAGGTTTCAGAGAGCAGGTACATGTAATGAGAACTCTCTGGCCCTCTACTATATCTCCTCTGCACTGTTTATGCATACAGTTAACATACACACAAGTACAGCCAGCGAATGCAATATGATGCACACACTCCTTAGATGTACACAGGTTACATCAGGCCAGACTGCACAAGTACCCAACAAACCTGTTTCTAACAGAGAATACAGCGCATTGTAGTAATAGGACTGAGGGGTTCTAAGGAGTCATTCAGCCATTAGTTTACTAGCAGCTACCCATTGTTCTAAAGAGAACCTTAAGAGAACGCTACTGCAGCTTGTGTCCACACTCCACAGACCCCCTTGACGGTGCCCCAGAGAACGATCAGATGAAGTGTGTGTTTTTTTTTGAAGAACCATTTAGGAAAACTAAACCTTGGTGGATTTTAAGAACGATTTCTTCTAGGGCAAAAAGTACTCAGTAGAATATGCGTGTGTCATATTTTCCTAAACCTTGGTGGATTTTAAGAACGATTTCTTCTAGGGCAAAAAGTACTCAGTAGAATATGCGTGTGTCATATTTTCCTAAACCTTGGTGGATTTTAAGAACGATTTCTTCTAGGGCAAAAGGTACTCAGTAGAATATGCGTGTGTCATATTTTCCTAAACCTTGGTGGATTTTAAGAACGATTTCTTCTAGGGCTAAACGTACTCAGTAGAATATGCGTGTGTCATATTTTCCTAAACCTTGGTGGATTTTAAGAACGATTTCTTCTAGGGCAAAAAGTACTCAGTAGAATATGCGTGTGTCATATTTTCCTAAACCTTGGTGGATTTTAAGAACGATTTCTTCTAGGGCAAAAGGTACTCAGTAGAATATGCGTGTGTCATATTTTCCTAAACCTTGGTGGATTTTAAGAACGATTTCTTCTAGGGCTAAACGTACTCAGTAGAATATGCGTGTGTCATATTTTCCTAATCCGCAGCGCCACAGTGTGACTCAGAAACGTGTCACGTTCTGGCAAATGTGAGTTCTGACCCAGTCCCATCTGACTCATGTGTTCCCTCTAGCATAGAGCTCTGACCTTACCATGAGGACACACACACACACACACACACACACACACACACACACACACACACACACACACAGGGAGGAGTAGTAATAAAGAGGAAATAAAAGAATATAAAAGTGAGGCCCCACTCACCAGTGTGTGTCTCCGTGTTGCTGTGGTTGGCAGGAGCTCTTGGCATCCTCTAACTGGGCGCTACATTGGTCCCCAAGGTGCAGACGTGAAGATATGTGTATTTGGACTGAGAGCGGACTTCTTAAGCCATAAATATTTCACATCACAAACAACACTCAGATGGACACGCATGGGGTTCCAGAACCTCTAGCAATTCCACAGATCAAACAGGGGATCATAATTCCGTCGGAATATCCATTCACTATCTGTATTCCCTCGGCTGGAGTGAGTTGGTCCGGACAATAAGGCAGTTCGTCGGAATGCGCAGTCAGAATTCCACACACCTGTGACGGGCTCAGGCTCCTGTCCCCTGGGGCGCCATGGCAACCGCTCCGCGAGCTAGGGCGGGTTGAGTTACCTGGACAGCTCATCTCATTTTGATACAGAACACTGGAGTGTGAGCCAGTCACTCGCAACCATACACACATACACCTCCACTCATGCATGTACACGCATGTGCCTAGAGTTTAACGACTCACACATCCACATGAATTAATCATTAATTATTACATTTGTTACCCAAACACATGTTCATACACACACAAACTTACAACTTTCATGAGTATCACTCATACACATGAGCTATGAGTTTCAGCAAACACATACACACTTATGTATAGATGCATACACACCCAGACATTAAGACATACAGAAAACTCCACAAAACCCAACATAAATCAGGCTACAGTTATTTCAGCTATATTTAATACATGATGCTGTAACATATTTTCCAAAAGACATAGCAAAGTAAAAAAAAAATAATTTATGACCCTGGAATTCAGCTCATATAAACAAGGTCAACTTGATCCATGACACACAGCAACAGCATGGTTTACCCTGTGTGTTTGACACATTTACATGAACACACACTACACACAAGAACTCTTCATATCACTTAAATATACAATAACGTGTCACTGTATCATTTTCTATGAATGCATGTGCTCTGTGTACTCATGTGCGGAGCAGTCCTGGAGAAATAACAGGGCATGACCTCTTTTCTCTTCCGTGGCAGACGAGAGTGAAGGAGCTCTCTGGCTGCTGATCTGCGGTGATGATCGTCACAGCGGGTCACGTTACCACATCCCTAGCACACGCTGCCTGCCTGGCTGCCTGCCTGCACTTGTCATCTGTATGTTCCAGAGCTTGCAGTGTGACAGAGGTCAGGTCATCGCTGTGGAAAAGTTTTCCATCAGGGAGTCTTCCAGTGTTTCAGGGAGTTCCACCCGGCACTGCACGCCCCGTGGTATGCCTCTTTAAGCCTCCCAGTGAAACTGGCTTTAATGTGAACTTCCATGTTATGACAACTTAATGACATAGTTGATTCAGTAGAATGTTAGACCTTGTCCATGTCAGTGACTCTGATCAAACTCAGATATGTTTCCACAACAAAAGAGCCCCTTTGAGGAATGACCTAATTGTTTTTATGTTTCAGTGGCTTGAAAGAGCCTCGTTGGCTCTGTCTCTAATTCATCATGGCCCAGTGAAAGACAGCAATGAAAAACATTTCAAGATTGGGATTCTGGGAGTACTGCTAAACTCTTTCCTGAGTGACAGAAACCCTCTTAGCACAAGTAACACATCGCCATCTAGTGGTCAAGCAACGTCAGAGCAATGAACAGTACATGTCAGAGGGAATATCAGAGTACCTACAAGTGCTCACAGATATGCTTCCTCTACCCTAATGTCAATCAGAGTCACTTCAGTTGGGCAGAGAGGTTTACAGGGATTTGCCTTGGCACGTTTGTCTGCAAGAGGACAAGGTGTTGTTTTCTTTCTGTCGAATTGTTCTGATGCACACATGCAGGAACAGCCTGCAGGAACAGTGAGACGGACAGGATGAGACTCGCCCAGATATCCCACTACTGTCAGCCGCAAAGGAACATTTGTGTGTGTGTGTGTGTGTGTGTGTGTGAGTCTGTGTGCATGTGCATGTGCTTGTGTGTGTGTGTGTGTGTGTGTGTGTGTGTGCGTGTATGCGTGTATGCGTGTCGGCATATGTCTGAATACACTGACACAAAAGACTGATTGGGAGCCTGAGGTTGGAGTGTTTTTGTCTCAGAAATCATTCCTGAGCTGTTACGCAGGTCCAAACTCTCACTGACTTTGGTATTCCACTGACAGACATGTGATTCTGAGTGTGTTACTTGTGGGAGAGCTGTTTCTGTAGATATAGACTACTGAATGACTACAAAACAATGAACAGTGAGACTCAACGTAGATTTAAAGTAAAGTTTAGCTTTGACAACACCCCTCCAACAAATATGAGATTTGCAATGGCTTTGATGCTTGCTGTGTCAATTTCCTCTCGTAATCATGCGTCAGTGTAATCTCCTATACTGCCCATATTCTTCTTCACCCAACAGTAACAGAATTCCCTAACACACACGCTCACACACAAATCAGCAAAAAGAACTCAACCAAGGGAAAATAAAATGAACAAAGCATCCTATTCATGTTTGTAAATAAAAACATTGCTGGAGCTTGATTTTATGGACCCTTAAAGAGTAATGGAAGCAGTATTTACTCTCAGGTCAGGAGATACAAGTTCTCTTTTCTAACCCTGGATTCCACATTCAGGATCGAAAATGAAGGTATTTACGATCCATTGTCCACAGACCATCGTTAGTTCTTTATCCAATGAGAAAGGGATTAAAGTACGCATCTCAAACCCAGCAGGAATGTCCACAAGGTGTGACTGACCTTGGTGATGTCATCCACTCCACAGGCAACCACAAAGGCAACACACCCCTTAAAGGCCCAGCCCACAACACCCACCTCATTCTGAGAAAGCATGGAACACGATCTGGCAACCGCTTCCAGGCAAATGCCTTCTCCTTAACACTCCAAATGAGATCGAGTCCGTTCCCTCTTCCCAGCCTCCGTGTGGCTGTGAGTTGGCTCAAACATAGCCACTGTCTCTTCTTCTTATTCAGAAAGTTAACGTAGCTTCTCGTCATGAGCTGCTGAATTACTTGAAATACTACTTAGGCAGGCATCATGAAAAAATAACCATTTTCATCACAAATAAATACAAACAGATCCTGTGGCAGTGTTGTGGACATGCTGACTATGGTTACTTTATGGCCTAAGACCATTTGCCTCAGAGACACAACAGTCCTTTCACAATAGTACAACAGGTTAGTCATTTGCAGCGATAACTGGGGTTGACACATCTGACAAGGAGTACAAAATATTGATAAACAAAAGTCCACAGGCGCACACACGGTCAATTATTAGGCATGCTACCTATGGGTCACAGTAACAGAACAAACATGAAACATCTGACAGCAGTTTTATGGCGCTTCAGGCTAGGAATGTTGATTGTCCTCCATAGGATACATTCCATCATGTGAGATTCCAGAATGTAGCTGCCAAGGGCGGCCTTTTCTGACAAGCCGTATTCTGAACCTGGGTGTGTGTGTGTGTGTGCGCGTGTGTCAGTAAAGCATCTCCTGTCAAAACACTGTTACATCCCGGGTAGGCCCCTGGTCTTTTACTACCAAAGGCCCTGACCACACAGAGCAGCAAAAACGCTGAGAAATCAGGTGCAAACAGGCATCTGTTACTAATATCTGCTCAACATCTGTTATCATTATCATCTTTATGTTTTATTAATGTAACTGTTTGGGATACTGTTCAAATATAAGTCCCAGTGGCTATATTGATATATATTTTAAATATAAATGCTTTACATGAAATACTGAATACAGCATGTAGGCCTTGTTTATGCAACAGAATGTCCATTGTGGAGATATAGTCTAGTAAATATCTGGCGTCAGTGGCCTCTGAAAGGCACATCTGAGAAAGAGAAATAAAAACCTTCTCAAGCAAGATCTCGTAGGGTTTTGCCAGACTCCGTGGCATTTCTGCAACTGTATAGCCACTTAATTATCCGTGCGTTGCGTTCCACGACAGACGTGGCCTGGCGGACATTCTCCAAGAGCTCTTCTTCCTGCAGCCCGGTGCTGTCGCCGCTGCTCCGGGAGAACCGGTCCTCCGAAGTGCTGACGCTGACGCTTCGGATTTTGTTTGCCAGTTCGTCAGTAAGCGCAGAGAAGTTCTCTTTCCCAAGGGATGAGACGATGTCGCCTTCGAGTCCACAGAAGGTGAAGAACGCATCGAAATCAGCGAAGTTTTTCGAGTACCGAGAGCTGATGTCAGAGTGGGAGCGTTCGACTCCTTTGCGCGCCCTGCGCTCAATCTCAGCCACTCTCTTATGCTGAGGCCGCTCCTGACCATCTCCGGTAACTGTGTCCTGCTGCGCGCATATGTCCACTGTAGGCCGATGTCCAGATTGTGTAACAGGGGGAGCATGATTTGAATCTTTTGAGTCGCCCTTCCCCGCATCGGCTTCTGTCGCCTTTAGCTCTTGTTCATTCCCCGGGGTCTCGGGCAGCGTCTCCGTTTTGTCCTTAATAGAATTCAGTAGCATTTTACGGGCCTGAATTCGCTTGTGTCTGTCCCCAGGTGATCGACGGACCAGCTCACATTTCTGTCTGTACAGTAACAGTGAATCGGGACGTTTTTTGGAGCTGCTGCGTCGCACGGTAATAGGTTCCTCGGGTGGCGACGGCTGAATTGGGACGATTTGTCCGGTGGTCGCATTCCTGCTCGAACTCCTGTTTGATGAATCGTTGCTACTTACTGAACTCGCGTTGAGGCAGATCCCCGATTCCTGCGTGGAGTTGACCACCTGTTGGCTCTTGACGTAGCGGGGCTTGCTGGCTGCCAGTCTCTCCGCGGCCGTCATGCCTGCCTTGCCCTCGCTCTCCAGTTCAAGTTGTTTGCGCAAGAACTCGGGTCCCTTCTCGAGAATGCGCGAGGTATCTACGTCTGAGGATACCTGCATTGTGGTGTTTCCGATGACAAAATAACTCCTTCCTTTATATCCTTCCTATCTTTAGGTTCACGCGACGTTTCAGGTTAACAGCTTCTTTAACGAGAAATGTTCGTGTTTACCACGTGACGCGTGAAAACATTCGCTTGGACACGCTGGTGTGTTAACTGAGCATGCACTGAGGCCGTTCACCTTTCCGTCTGTACACACCGCACCCCACCCACCTGAGGGGGCCGGCCAGGTGACTGTGCGTACCGGAAGAGGACATGAAGTGAGTGGGCGGCTTAGGAGACTCTGAGAAATAGGCCTATGGGATGGAGAACCCGAACTGAACTAAATAAATATGGCCATTGCCATATCTTCCTAATGTCGTTATCGGAAGATTTTTTCCCGTTTGGATCAGTTTTAATATTCTCCATTGCTTGTCTTCGGCAAGGAATTTTACATTTGGGATTTTTCACTTTTTCTTTATATATTGACGGGTGTTTAACATTTGAATGTGAAGCACGGATCTGCTGTATTATTATTATTATAGAAATGTATTATTATTATTATTATTATTAATAATAATAATAAGAATCTGTATTATATATTGTGCGTAGGAAGACAACTTAATTATTTTTGTAAAAAATGAAAAGTAATATGTCAATAGTTCAGCACGAGACGGCGAGTCTGGCAAAACTTTGTATGATGGAAGAGGTCCAGCTGGATGGAGCATCACGAGGAGTTCCTTTATTAGGGAGGTTAGTTTGTCAGGCGTGTGCTTGTATTACCCAATGCCAATTCCAGTGATCTCAAATTACCTGCTAAAGAGATTTCAGCATCACTCGATAGAGTAAACACGTGAAAAAAGGGGAGATGGTGCCACCGTGTGGTAAAACTGACCACTTACAGGGTGAGTCAATGTGATGTAATTGCCTATTGGGATTCTTTTTAAGTGCATGTGTGTGTGCGTGTGTTAGAGGAACTAAGTTTATACAGTGATAAATGAGTGTCCAGATCTCTTTTCTGGCGCTGGTCTTTTTTATTTAGACACATTCCCCCACACTACCCCCCCCCCCCCCCAACACACACACACACACACACACACACACACACACACACACACTATCATACAATTCTTTAGAACACCATCCAACAAACTAAGTACTGCAGGGTTATGTGTGGTCACCTATGTTCTGGTCAGTGTTGGTCTACGGTGGGAACCATTAATCTAGCCATCCCAACAGGCCTCCAGGATCCAGGAAAGGAGAGAGAATGATGGATGTCAGCACTCCCAGCCTCCACTCCCCAATCCAGCCTCCGTCAGTGCCAGGAGAACTCATACAATCCCCCATGGGTCCCCCAGACCTCTCACACATGCGTCAGGCCGCGGAACCTCCACTCACTCTGACAGGGCTGCCACAGTGAGAGAACACCATTTCACAGTGAGAGAACACCATTTCACAGTGAGAGAACACCATCTCATAGTGAGAGAACACCATTTCACAGTGAGAGAACACCATTTCACAGTGAGAGAACACCATTTCACAGTGAGAGAACACCATTTCACAGTGAGAGAACACCATCTCATAGTGAGAGAACACCATTTCACAGTGAGAGAACACCATCTCATAGTGAGAGAACACCATTTCACAGTGAGAGAACACCATCTCACAGTGAGAGAACACCATTTCACAGTGAGAGAACACCATCTCATCGTGAGAGAACACCTTCCAAGATTTCCTGTCATACCATTGAGGATGTGAAACCATCATGACTTAATCTCTGACCTTTTGCACCTTGACCTTTAACCCTTGACCCTTGAACATGGTCCCTTGAACCTTGATATAAGCTTTAGTGAGCCTTCTCTTCTTAGGGTGGGTTGTAGGGTGGGTTGCCCCTGCAGGACTGTCTGCCCTAACAGTGTTGTGGTCATAAGAGAAGCAAGTCAGAAGTTTTGGGGGATGAAGAGCAATGGTACTCATTTCTCAACAAACAGTGATAACAGACATAGGCTTTTTGTGGTAAGGGCTGTGCATATGAAGGCATGCAAACCCCCAACTCGCTGCCTGAAATCTTTCCGTCACACTCCTCTTTCATCCAGTCACAGCCCAAGCCCCGACCACCAACGCCATGCTCTCCGCATCGCTATGTGGAGAATCTGGTCATCTTATGGATTATGTGAATTGACACTTAAGGCCAGGTGGTTTTGATGGAACAGCACCTAACAGATGTTGGGCTCTCCATTAACTCCTACAGGAAACACAAATGCGTGAATACATGGATAAGAGTTTCACGTGGAACGGGTTTGTAGTGTGATCACTAACTCAACAGCATCTGTTGAGAGGTCAGGAGAGAGACTTGTGGCAGCAGCAGCACCCGCGACTCCTTTTGCATTACCTCTGGTCTGTCCCCACATACCAACTGGTCTGTTCAAATTCAAGTTTATATTTATATAGACACATGCTTTGAGTGCAGAGAAGACATTCAATTATGTAAAATAAACAAACAAACAAACAAACACAGTCACAGGAAACCATTTCACCTCAGAGTCAGGTTATGAGGTAGGCTACCAACTGGTCTTTCATAGCACAGAACACGTTCTGTATATAAAATAGGGTATGTTACTGTCACAGAACGAACAGACTCAATAATGGGAATTCGTAAATCAGAGTTTATTGCAAACAGATAGAGCCAGGAACAAACAAGACATGCCACTGATGAGCGTGCAGCTGGGAGAGTTAGTGAGCTGAAGGGGGCGTGGCCGGAGCGGAGCTCCGCAGGAACATGACCGTTACACTTGGCGCCCCACATACACACACACGTCTGGAACCCACAAATTAACTGTAGTAGCCTACCTCTGAGTCTCTATAAAGGTGGTATTACTTGTTGGGGGCCAAATATTAAAAAAAATCCCATTGAACACAGCATCAAGCAAAAGTCTCCAAGTCTAATTCATTAAAAGAACTAGGTTGAGGGTTAAGCTTCATGAGCTCAGATTGGCCTCATAACCTGACTCTGAGGTGAAATGGTTCTCTCTGACTGACACAGACCACTTGGTACCTCTTAAAGGCACCCAGTGCAACTTTCGAGGCTTAAAAATAAACATTCAATTTTTATACATTTTTTATAAAACATACAATTTCTTTGTCCACAAATAAACACAAACATGTAAGCTTTGTGTTCACAAAATATTGACGAGGGCACATTCTTCAGTAAGTCAGCAAGATATTGAAAACATTCTGTTCACGAAAGCAAAGATTGCATAAACCTTTATTTGCTTTATTGTCAGTTCAAAAGTCTGCCAAAGATGCATCAGCCTTTGATTACATGGACAGAAAACTTCAAGTAATTCATCATTCATCATCATTGTTTATTCAGGGAGAATTGACTGAGCACAGGGCTCTTTTGCAGCAATGCCCTGACTGAGGCTACAGAATACAGAAGAAAAATTAATAAACAAACCATAACAAAACAAAACAGACAAAATAAATAAACAAAAAACATTAAAAAAACTAAAAAAAAAATAACATAAAGTACAAAAATTAAATCAGAGAATCATTTAAAACAACAGCATTGAGAAAAGGTATTGCAAACGATGTCTATGTACAGCGATTCAACTTAACTACACTGATAAATACAATACAAGAACTAACATTTACATTAAATTAGGATTATTGTAAAACATCTAACAAAAACTATGCCAGATAGAGCAGCGTTAAACCGCCAGCGTCCCCGTTACCTAGCAACTGATATAGCCTATGGAAATAATTCATGTTGTACTTTAGCCAGACATAGTGTCTCCGAAAGTTCAAGCTGCTTACATGGACCGGATGTATTATGTAATTTGCAGACTTACAAAATGTATGGACCAAGGTCCTTTCGGCCACATCATACTTAATATGGTGAAACAAATTTCTTTACATTCTTTACATTTATGAACATTTGGTGGCATAGATAGATCATAGCATAAAAGTAAAAATGTTGGCCTAGGATATCTATTATGTGGACAGAATGACTATAAAAATACGTTTATTTTGTCTGAGAAGTGCATTCAGCTTCCCCAAATGAAAAGCTCAACTGTTATTTTAGTGCACTACATGAATCATCCGGTTGGTTTCTGGGCACAAAACAATCTGATCTCTTCAACATTGTGTGGATACAATGCTTAAATATTTGTGTGTTTTTTTGTGGACAAAAGGCATGAAGTTGACGGCTGTGTCAGACAAACAAAGTGTGTGTGTGTGTGATATGACAGAGTGTTTGTGGACATGTATGTGAAGAGGTTCTGGAGCAGCAGGAACCGTTTTAACGGATTGGCTCCCCTGAGGGAACTCAGCTCAAGGAGTTGTGGGTTTGGAGCTGACATTCTTTCAGGAGACACTAACTGCTATGCCGTTATGTTTGCACACATGTGCGAGTGTGTGTGTGTGTGTGTGTGTGTGTGTGTGTGTGTGTGTGTGTGTGTGTGTGTGTGTGTGTGTGTGTGTGTGTGTGTGTGTGTGTGTGTGTGTGTGTGAGTGAGTGTGTGTGTGTGTGACAGAATTATGACTCAGGCTAAACTTTGTAGATCAGATAAAGGTACCACGAGATGAATCAAAGGGTTCTGAAGGTTTATTCCACGTACAACCTATAGGGAATCAGTTCCTTATCAAATTAGACAGGGTAACGGATTGGATTTCAATGTACAGTATTACTTTTTATAAGGTCAGCTATGGGAGGTCACAGATCACTGGGGGTGTGTTACAGTTTAGAGGTGGGACAGGGGAGGTGAGTGGGAGGGGAGGGGAGGTTACCCCACGGAAGCTTCCGGAAGGTTAACACACAAAGGCACAAAAGGCAACATGTAAAATAGTTGGTGTGTATTAAATCACTCTGGCTAGAGAGGAAGTCTGGAAAGGTGACGAGGCCGATTTTGCATAGGGCCTCACCGTGGGTGATCAATGCCCATGGTAAACACACACAAAGGAGAGCCTGCATGCTTGCAATGCACTTGTAAATATGTGAATCAATGGTAATATCAATTTCCATCATGTGTGTGAGTGCGTGCGTGCGTGCGTGCGTGCGTGCGTGCGTGCGTGCGTGCGTGCGTGCGTGCGTGCGTGCGTGCGTGCATGTGTGTTTGTGTATGAGTCTTGATGAGATTTAAGTAAATTCTGTTTTAAGCTCCTGTAAGTACTGTTTATCCCCTGTCGTATATGTTCTGATATGTAGCAAAGAAAGCCTCTTCTTTGCCAAAGAGCTCTCTGAATCGTAGGCAGTTATGTCTCACAAGGTTATAAGTTATATGTTATTATAAACCTTTCGTATTTCGATGAAATCAGTCCATATTACATCAAAATCATCAATCCTGTTCTTCTGTGAACACTTCAAATTGAAATTGAGGACAAGGGTGTGGCTGGAGACACCATTCTTATTTGGGATGAAATAAACAGGTGTTAAGTAGATCTGCAGGTCTGGTGAATCTTAACAGTCAATGTACGGTGAATATCTTATATCGTTTAACATTTTTATGTTAAATAGCTGAAAGAAACATTAATGGCCCAGTCCCATGACCACAGCTGCTAGCTTTCCTGTTTGGCATTGGGCTAGTCGAGTTTGGTTTCAAGCACAGTTTTAACATCTTGCTTCCATCTTTGCTCCCACACGCAGGGCCACTGGGACACGTGGGTGCCCGCAGCGGAATGGCTTTACTTTCTGAGACTGACTGAACCTATAAGAAACGAACCCGTCATCCTCACATGAAGATTAGGGCTCATGGTGTGAATCAGAACCCTACAAGACCAAAGATGATGCAAATGTTTTCTTGTTAAGATTTGATTTACAAGAGTAGAGATCAGACCTGCAGATTAACTTTAGAAAACTTGAGTCAAAGTATTCCCATGAACTCTCTCTTATCTTCTCCTCTCCCCTCCTCTCCTCTCCTCCCCTAACCTCTCCTACTCACTTCTCCTACACCGCTCTCTAGCCCCTTTCTCATCAGTCGATTGTTCAACTTCCTCTTGAAGACTGGCCAGTCCATGAAACTTATCTGCACTGGTTAATACTAAAGGAAAGAATGAGGCCGTACTTATTCACTGTCACAGATTCAGAACCAGGAAAATCCATTTGAGATTGTTTGAGGTTTGTACTTATTTATTTTATTTCATGTTTATGGGACAGACTGCAAAAAATCATATCAAACCAATGGAATAAAGAGAGCCGCGTGTTTAATGCCAAAGCAGAAACAGATCTTTGGCACCTCTATCCCATCTCTCTTGCAGATGAGAATTCCAGATGTGACAGACTCTGATAGAAACCGACTCCAAACATGTGTACACTTGCACACCGACACCCCTTTCAGCATGACCTCTCCCAGTGCAATGGGCCCAAAGTCAGACTGAAGAGAGATAGAATCCATGTACTGAAAAATTCAAGTTGGAGGACTTAGAAATCTCTTATTTTCTGGCCCAGGTACAGCACTGTAAGCGTCCTGTGTCTTGTTATTCACAAAACTCAATCAAAGTCCTCAAAGAAAAGTGCTCATTAGATGGGATTCATTCTTACGGATGGAAGTCCATGAACTTCCCTCACAAATCCATGATATATCTAAGGCAACATAATCCTCCATACTAAAACTAGGAGCATCTGCACACAACACAGCAGCAAAGAAACACAGACAAAGAGGTTTTGCTCCCATAAAGATGGGGTAGGGGGCCAATGTCACGAGATGCTGGGCAACAAAAGCGATGCAACAAAAGAAACTGCTTCTCTTTTGAAGCAGCTGTAAACAACTCTTAGAGGTAGTGTGTGTGTGTGTGTGTGTGTGTGTGTGTGTGTGTGTGTGTGTGTGTGTGTGTGTGTGTGTGTGTGTGTGTTTGTGTGTGTGTGTGTGTGTGTGTGTGTGTGTGTGTGTGTGTGTGTGTGTGTGTGTGTGTGTGTGCGTGTGTGTGTGTATGCACGCACGCGTGCAGTCACACTTACTTGGCTCAGCAATGCAATGTTTGGTTGATAAGCCTATCAACCTAATCTGACTGACAAACACCCTTAATTCCAATCTTGTTTAAAAATTAGTCTGAAAAAGGGCTAAGAGCCAGAGGTAAGCAAGGGTTTATCAAAAGTCTTTCTTGGTCTGAAAAACACACCTAGCTTTTCCTGCTATTTCCCATGACCTTCCATAATCCTAGGTCAAGACTAGGTGCAAAGTTTACCTAAAATTAGAAACCCACATCAAATTATGTAATATGTAAACCCGGAGCTGAGCCTGCATGTTACAATGAGAGTGATTCAGACGAATCCATTGAGATATTTGTAATGAAAGTAGGACAGATATTACATGAAATGGGGTTTCTGTGCTGTCTTTCATTTTCACTGTATCACTGTAACCTAGAGTGGATATCCTACCAGTCTTCTCAGGGGTTAAATAACCAAACTGATGTCTGATTGTGATACCCTGATATGGATAAAGTGGGCTACTTAGTATTTTGTATACATTTTACTTTGTGTTCTTTGCCCACATTCATTTAAGATTTGTTTTTTCACACAATGTTGTGTTTATAGTCCATTTTATGAAAAGTTCATAATTACAACCAGGCATCGCAATTGACAGCTATTGAAGGACCTTAATAAGCAAAATGGCCACATCGAAATCGGTTCTATTCGTGTGTTTGGGTAAGAATAATGTTTATATAAGTCTTCTATAATGTTTGTAAAAATAGTAGGCCTACAGGGATCTATAGAATTCCATAACACTATTACTAAGTAAAAACGAAAGGATAAACACAAGCTGTAAACCTGGGCTATGGCTGTGTGTGTTCATTGAATCTTTGACTGAAGCTAGCCATGACAAGCGTGTCCCTTGGTAGCAAGCTACGTGAAGTTGTGATTGTATCACACATTCCTATGTGGGACCAGTGAACTAATAACTATTATTCATGGTTGTCTCATCTGTGCGCTGGATAGTTGGAATCAGCTCATCTGACATTAGCATTGTCCAGCATTGCAGTTAATTCGTCGGTTAGCCAGCTAGTTAACGTCATTTTTAAAGTTTGTCATTTATTTGTCCTGTGCATTATCTCACCATGCATTTAAATAGTCATGTAGTCCCGTGTACAATAATCGATGTCTGTATCTTGAAGTTTAAATAAGATTGATTAGCTTTACGTTTCAATGGTTATGCAAGCGGAGTGACTATTTCCTGGGTCATTGCGTCAGGTAAGGTGACGTATGAAACGCTAGTGACAGTGACAGTACCTTAGGCATGTTGGTTCGCTGTTCTGAGATAACATTGCCTACACGTCAACCAGTTCTAATATCAGTTTGACTCGCAGCGATTCATATTTCATATGGTTTGGCTAACCTCGTAGCATTGTCGTTCAAGCCTCCTTCACGTTCATTGTAAAGTACAGTTTAATCCACAATTTCAGCCGTCTGACGCAAGGTGTTAGACCTTTATTTTTTGGACACTCCAAGGCTCAATCATTTTCACGGAAATGACTACCCTTTTCATTCCCCAAAATGTTGTGGTTGACCATATTGTTGAATGTAATTCTGTACTGACAGACCAAATATAGTAAATGTCATTCTGTATGGTGCTGTTCACATTTACTAGTGTTAACAGCGGGGGAAGTCGTTAAGCTTTCATACCCCTGAAGCTTTGAGTATTGGAATGAGGGAATGCAGTCATACAGTAAATCTAAAGCATCCTGTCACATGGGGTTCCAGTGCGCTGCATGCCTGTGGGTTTGTAGCACTGAGGAAACGTCCTCTGGGACGGAACTTTTGTAGGTGCTTATGTAGAGACCTCTTAAGTGTCTGACTTCTCTCTTTCTCTCTCTCCCTCCCTGCCCTTCTTTCCAGGGAACATCTGCAGGTCCCCCATCGGCGAAGCCGTCTTCAGAAAGCTGGCCACTGACGAAGGAGTGGTTAGCGATGTAAGTTAGCCCTTCATAAGACCAGTTGTCTCTTAACTTAGCAGAAACCATCACTCAGTGTGGATAGAAGGGTATCTAAATAGCCTCATCAAACAAGACCGTCAGTTTGAGTCAGTTAGAGTTAGAGGCAGTTTGCGGTGATGTGATTTCTACGTTTACTAGCGCTGGTAGACTGGCACACACATGGCGCAGAGAGGATGCGTGAAACAGGACCAACCAGTCCTAAGACGGAGATTCCAGTCCAGACCAGTCCTAATAAAATATTCAATTATTGGGCTGAACGGTTACGGTTGTGGCATCCTGCCAGACTTCTGTGTAGGGTTCCAGTTACATTCTGCATTCATTGTGCTTCTAAACCACCAGCTAGCTATAGCCAGCTAGCTGAGGAGAACTAGCAAACAACAGTGTGGATTTGTTTTATGTGTAATAAGTCTCGTAAATTCAGTTATGTGACAACTGTTGTGATTTGGATTTATTTTAGTTTTTGTTGTTTTTGTTGTTCGCCATCTTTGCACAGCCTGACTAGGAGGAAGTAACACACTTACATGAGTCAAGTAGTTAAGAGATTCCTAACTTAAAGGTGCATTAAGGATTAATAGCTATTCGCTAAAGGTATGCTAGCAGCTAAAACTAACGAAATCTCTTGAAATGTGCTGACTTTGACATTATGACAAACTAATTACTCAACGACTGTCCTTACACAGTCAAACATCAATCATGTGCAACACAAGACTAAGCAAGACGGCAAATAAGCTACTTACTAGATCGGCAGAAGGTAATCAAAGTCAGGTCGGCGGGCATCGGCAGGCAAAACTACAGAAGGCAGTTATATGCCTGTCGACCCTGCTATGCCATTGGCACGGACGCAATTCTCCATATTAAAAGTCATTGTAGCGCCCCAATTTTTTTACGCTGTTATTTTAAGGTTAAACTGTTTATCCTAACCCTAATCCTGAAGCATAATTGTTGCATATTGTGCCTTTAATACGTCAAACGGGTTCAGCTCCACTGAGAGTTAATGTTTCAGCGCATCAAGGAAACTGCAGGGAATGGTGTGGAACTGCCATTTTGATATGTCAATATAATTGTTATTAACTGTGCCAAAACAATTGAGTCTTGAGTTCTAGATTACTAACACTACGTATCACTGACTAGGTGTTTCTGAACTGCAGTGGTGTATGTCATTACCTTTGAAATAGTTTTCATCTAGTTATCTAGTTATTGGTTCCGTATGCCACACTTTCTTCATGTATCACCTTTAAAATGATGGGCACTCACAAGGAAGATCATTTTACAGTAATCATCCCAATGGAATCACATTTCAAATTGCACCTGTAAAAGCCTCATGGTTTCCTTTCAGGCAGTTTCAAGTCTTTCACAAGAACAGGTATAACATTATCAGGCCATGGAGCCCAACATACATGTAGTAAATCTTCAGTCGGCCCCCTTCGGATCAGTCAGTGCCCATCATTTCAGAGATGTAGTGTGTAGTGCTGTTTGGATTGCTGTCATCGTTTCTTTTCCTGTTTACTGTGTGTTTGAGTACCTGCTTGGTGCTTGTGTGTGTGTTTGTGCCTGGCCTGTGTGTGCACGCGCCCGTGCGTGCGTGTGTGTGTATGTGTGTGTGTCTTGTGCGTGTGTGTTTGTGTGTGTGTACGCTCAGTGGAGGATAGACAGCGCCGCCACCTCCACCTACGAGATTGGCAACCCCCCGGACCACCGCGGCCAGGCTTGCATGAAGAGGCATGGGGTTCCCATGCGGCACGTTGCACGGCAGGTAGGCCCACATCCAGCCCCGTGCGCTAGCACTAGCGTCCCCTTTTGCTCTGTGTGTCCCTGCAGTGGAGCATAGACAGCGGAGCGACCTCAGACTGGAACACAGGCAGCTCTCCTGACGCCAGAGGCCTCGCCTGCCTGCGCAAGCACGGCATAGAAACTGACCACAGGGCCAGACAGGTATATACATACACGTATATACTCACTGCCCGCCCGATACACTCACATGAACACACCTTGTGTGGGTAAGACAAGGTCATATGCATGCACTGGCACAGATAGGTAAGTACTCACTCACTCACACCTACTCTTTCATATTCAAATGCTTGAATCAGACAGTTACAAACAAGCACACACGCCTACACATTCAAACAGGTCTACATATTATGCTTACTTATGCTGAATAAAGGACTCGACCAATATACATGTAGAGCACTTAGACTTACACGAGGAAGCATACAATTACAGTGATAGTGTTGTTGCATTCACAAACGTTCCGATTCTTTTCAACGTCTCTTCGGTACAGACGAAGGGATCCGAGTTCTACTTGAGAGATGTTCCTTTTTATCATTCCGACCAAAGATACAGATGATGTTGCATCATGTTTGCCGGATAAGAAGTAGGGAAGGGTCTATGGTGTTTGCATTGGCCTGCCATCTTTATTTTGTCAGTTAATTTGTTGCCAATCTCCTGTTTTGATACTTCTGATAAAATTGTCAATCTCAGGTCCTGCCACATTCTCTAGTCTTTACGTTGACGCTGGTATAGTCTGCTACAGAAACCTCTTTGCCTTTGATGGAAACACGTCTAACGCGAGACCTCAATTGGAATGCTGGGAGTGTGAATTAGGATTATGTACTTACACTTAATATAGGCCTATTTATGTGCTACAGCTGATGACCTGTAATATAATATTTGTAAAATTCGGTGTAAACATTTGAAACAAAATGTTTTTTTAGTCATGATAATAGTTCAACAGTATAATTAGAACTGACGGATCACAACCGTCTTACTAATACGGCGCGTACGGTCACATTTTTGCCCCGTGATGTATCGTACTACAGTGGATTGTTACACCCCTACTGTGTGCGCTGGTGTTAACCAGAACAAGATGCTGCTGAAGCCGCTTTACTCATGATCCTGAAAGTTCTTCAACTATAAGCAGACCGACGCACAGTGTTAGAACTCTCTCTCTCTCTCCCTCGCACACGCACACCCACACGCACACGCACACGCACACGCACACGCACACGCACACGCACACGCACACGCACACACACACGCACACACACACACACACGCACACATGAATGCATGAATGCACACAAACACACACACACACACACGTGCATACACACACATACACACACACACGACAACTTTAAATAAGCTTTTCTGTCTCCCCCTTTTTGTGTTCTTCACCTTCCTGCTTTCCCCTGCTTATCATTCTCTCTTTCTGCCCTCTCCCCTTCCCTGCTGGTCTGTTTTATCTCTCTTTCTTTCTTTCTTTCTCTCTCTCTCTCTCTCTCTCTCTCTCTTTCACCCTCTTTCTCTCCCTTTCTCTCTCTTCATCTCTCTCTCTCTCCACCTCCCCTTTCTCATTCTGTTTCAGCAACTGCTGCCAGGTTTCTTATTTCCTCTTGTTTGTGCCCCCCCAAGCTATGAGAGAGAAGTGCTGACCCTTTGTTTTATCTCCCTAAAGGATGCGATTGCGCTACCAAGTCAAAGGCCTAAGCATAAATAAAAGCAGTTTTGACAATGAAATGATATGATTAAGTGATAGCTTACTAAAATAAATAAACTGGTCAAAAACTTTAACTTTCTACCCCTAATGCCTGCGGGACTCCAGCTATCTGATTGGCTGCCGAGCTGCCATCCACCCCTCTAGTCAAGGACTTCACCTGTGTGTGTGTGTGTGTGTGTGTGTGTGTGTGTGTGTTTATGGTGTTAGTGCACATATTTCAACATTTATGTTTGTGTGTGAGTGTCTGTGTGCGTCTGTGTATGTGTGCGTGTGAGTGAGTGTAGGTGTATGTGGGAGGGAGGGGGTGGTGGTATGTGTGTGTCAGAAAGTTTAGTTAAGGTCATGTGAAGGTCTGGTGAGCTATTTTGCTCTGTTGTAGTGTGTAGACCCCTCCACAGGGGGCAGTCAAAGGTAGAACTGGAGGAGAGGCTCTATTCAGATGGGATCAGTGGCCAGTCACTAGTCAGACCAGACTGAAAATACTGCAAATACCAGATCTCAATGAGTGTGCACACAACCCCATAGTGTTTATTGGTTGTGTATGTTAGTGTTCAGACATGTCTGTGTGTGTGTGTATCTTTGTACGCAGGTTTGAGACCCGTCTGGAAGTGCATGTGTTGCATATTTCTTTTTAGCTGTTTTTTAAACATGCACTGCTGCCACACGCGTGGAAACGCAAACTGCCACGACAATGTCCGAATTGGTTGGACCGGACATTAAACAGACCTTACTCTGCCAGCTCCCTAGTACAAAATCCCTGTAATGCCCGCTTGAGCTCAGGTGTGAATAGAGCAGGTAATTGTCAGGAGAATTGACAGCGGGCGAGTGGGCTTACTCACACCACTCCCCACTTGGACAACACAGGACAGAGAAAAAAACGACATTTGAAATGAGAGCTGCTGATATGCAGGAGATAAAAGGCCACTGCACAGCGAATAAGGATATGTCTTTAATGCAAATACTGATCTTGGGGCGACAGTGGTACAGGAGGTACAGAAGTCGTTTAGTAATCAGAAGGTTGCTAGCTCGATTCCTGTCGAAGCGTCCTTGAGCAAGACACTGAACCCCCAATTGCTCCTGATGTGCAGGGTGCCATCAGTGTAAATGTAAAATGTTTATACACCCTTGTAATTCGCTTTGCATAAAAGCGTCTGCTGAATGATTAAATGTAAATGATCTACATGAGATCAACTAGGTTATGTCTTTAATGCAAATACTGAGGGATGGCTGCAACATGCCAGCTTCCAACATGAGTGAAGACAGTGTGAAGAGCTCGCTAAACCTCGTTTCGTAAACCTCAAGTAAGGAAGCGACCAGCGGCAAGAGTCTCTCACTCTCTTGTGACGTCCATGTGACCACGCGTAAAACCAGAGGATTTCCACTTGGTGCGAAGGACAATATCCTGCGTGCTTCATGTGTGAAAACTAAAACCTAACCTAATTCTCTTGACATTGTCCAGAGTTCCGTGAGGGAGCTGCTTATATGTGTGTGTGTATGATAGGCAGACATTTTTATATTTATTTTAAAAGGGTTGTAAGTCTCTAAGCTCCCTAGGGCCGTGTATTTGTGTCTGCCAGTATTGTGTTGTATGTATACTCTTTGTGAGTGGGTGCAGTCAGGCATGCTTACATCTTTAGCTTCCGCTCCCCTTATGTCCGAGAAGGTTTATGGCAGTAACAGTCCATAAGGGTTTGTAGGGCTAAGCTTGTGTTAACCTTTGGGTGTATGCCGTAAAGAGGAGTATGGAGAGAAAAAAGCATTCATCAAAAAAAAAAATCATGAATTTAAACCACATTTTGTCCTCTCTGGACTTTTGTGAGTGACGCGTTTTATTTAATTTACACAATCACTTGTAGACTCACCCTAGACTTTTCACCCCTATAACCATCAGACACATGCTGTCTCTGTGCAGTGGAATGGAGCTTGCCCTCAGAATTGCTCAATTTCACTGTGTGTGTGTGTGTGTCTGTCTGTCTGTCTGTCTGTCTGTCTGTCTGTCTGCCTGTCGGTCAAGTGCTCCTGTGGGCAGCCCTGATGTGCACTGGAGTGCATCCAGACAAGGGCCATGTCTGGGAGAGGGACTACCGATGAATGAAACACACACAAGCACACACACACACACACACACACACAGTCTGAGATGCACTTACATACACACATGAATGTATTCTCCAGTGGGCTTGTGAGTGTAAAGGCAGGCAGGCAGTGAAAAGGCTCGGTAGGAGTCGAGAAAGGGGGGGGGGGGGGGGGGGGGTTCCCCTACTAGGCCACTCTATTGGTGTGTACTGACCTGTGTCGCCTTGCCTGTGTGCAGCTTCTCTAACGCTTTCTCTTCATTTCCTCTCTTTCACCCTGTCTGTGTCTTCCTCTCTTCCGTCTCATCCTATCTCTGGCCTCCAGGTGACCCAAGATGACTTCCAGACGTATGACTTTATCCTGTGCATGGATGACAGCAACCTGAGGTATCTTTCCTTGGGTGTGTGTGTGTGTGTGTGTGTGTGTGTGTGGTTGGTTGAATGGTGTGTGTGTGTGTGTGTGTGTGTGTGTGTGTGTGTGTGTGTGTGGTTGGTTGGTTGAATGGTGTGTGTGTGTGTGTGTGTGTGTGTGTGTGTGTGTGTGCACACCATACACCTACATTCATACTGACTGCCTCACACCGAAAAACGCCTCCTGTAATGTAGCCCCAGTGTGTATGGTTTGTATAAGAGGCGGGTCAGGGTTAAAGTGGGGCTAAGTGGACTATCTGTCCTTAAACCCCCTGTTGAGGAGGAGTGTGGGGGGGGGGGGGGGGTGGGGTGCGGATCATGTCAGCATCAGCATCACATGGCCCCTTCAGATCCGTGGGGATAAGCCGCTTACTGAGTTCTTGGGATGCCTCGCTGGAGCCGCAGGGGGAGATCGGCCCAATGTTTGACCTCCCCCCTCACTTGTGAAACTCCCAGCCGTCAGTGAGCCCAGCATAGCTGGCGCCTGAACTATCACCTGCACCCAGCAAAGACGCTAGAGTGTCGAATGTGAACGGCCGAATGTAACCACCGTGGGTGTTAGAAATGCACAGCTTGGCCCAAAGTGAACCCTTTGTATGGGGACAGGGGCCACCTAGTCCACCTTCATTGGCCCCTTACCTCTCACATATTCACCCTATCCTCCACCGCCCCCCAAATGCTGGCCTACCACGGGGGTAGAGAGGAAGGGGGAAAGGCAGACCCTGGGTATTTCCTGCTGTGTGACCCACCGCTGGCACGGGCCCCAGGCAGGCTCGGGACACTAAGTCTGGGCAGGGTGGCCCTTCCTTGGGAAGCCTCTGCGGAGCTATAAGCCCAGTAGGCCACTGTCTGCAAGCAGCAGAGTCGGCTGCCAGCGGCCGTGTACACACCAGAGGATTGGAGGGATTTGATTCGATGATGTATTGTGAAATATGAAGTCTGTTGTGTTTTTTTCTCTTTTCTTTTTTTGTTATTGCGTTTCCTGCTGAGCCTGGGCTTCCACGGGCAGTACAGAACCGCGCGGAACTGGACCTCGCGCAGCTCTGCGCCCCAATCTTTCTCAAGTTCTGAGCTTGGCTTTCCGACAGGAAGGTACGCCGCAGAATGTGCTGACTGTTTGTTTCTGTGCCCCGCAGCGATCTGAACAAGAAGGCAAGCAAGGTGAAGAACAGCAAGGCCAAGATCGAGCTGCTTGGCTCCTATGACCCCCAGAAACAGCTGATCATCAAAGATCCCTACTACGTGAGTTCCCGCAAAGACACATTTATCACACTCCAGCCACCTACACGTAGTGAGTTTTAAACATTTACGACAAAAAGGATAAATGATAAGATACGTAGGATGAATTTGAATTAATAGGAAAGATTAGTCTAAAACATTTTTACAAGGCACAGTTTACAAACTTGATTGAAAACACTGGTCCTAAAAAAAATACCATTTGTTATGAAGAGAACTTTTAAATCAAATTGGTTGAATGAAAGGGCTGTGGGAGAGTGATCATGCAGGGTGAGATTATGTTTTTGTTGTTATTTCCGTGGTCATTCCTTTGAAATGTGTGAAGTTTGGAGGCTACCCTTATCGCAATCTGGTGGCCATATCTGCATACCAATGGACTTTTACAGTACTACCTTCCCACCCTGCCTCATCATTAGTGCCCTACACCCGCTCTCCTGTACCAGATGCCCAGAAACACAATACTTCCCACCACCTCCTCTCCTCTCCTCTGCTCTCCTCTGCTCTGCTCTGCTCTGGTCTGCTCTGCTCTGCTCTCCTCTCCTCGCCTCTCCCCACCACCTCCTCTCCTCTCCTCGTGTCGCCTCGCCTCTCCTCTCTTCTCCCCTCCCCTCCTCTCTTCTCCTCTCCTCTCCTCTCCACCCTGCCTCACCATTAGTGCCCTACACCCGCTCTCCTGTTCCAGATGCCCAGAAACACAATACTCCCCACCACCTCCTCCTCTCCTCTCCCCACCACCTCCTCTCCTCTCCTCTCCCCACTACCTCCTCTCCCCACCACCTTCTCTCCTCTCCTCTCCTCTCACCACCTCCTCTCCTCTCCCCTCCCCTCCCCTCCTCGCCTCGCCTCTCCTCTCCTCTCCTCTCCTCTCCTCTCCTCTCCCCTCCCCACCTCCCCTCCCCTCCACTTCCTCTCCTCCTCTCCTCTCCACCCTGACTCATCCTTAGGGCCCTACACCCACTCTCGTGTTCCAGACGCCCTGAAACACAAAATTCCCAACACCTCCTCCCAGTCTGGCCCAGTTGAAGTGTGATTCCCGGACATGTCGCTTCCTCCGATTCAGACATCTGGCCATGCAAGGGTGCAGGATTTTAGCTTCCAACACCACAACAACACATTCCATCCAAGCACCAGAGATGAGGCCTCTCCAAGCTGCCGGGGTTGGGGCTGCAGGGTTAGACTGTTAGGGAGGAAGAGGAAGGGTGGTTGGGGCTGCAGGGTTAGACTGTTAGGGAGGAAGAGGAAGGGTGGTTGGGGCTGCAGGGTTAGACCGGTAGGGAGGAAGAGGAAGGGTGGTTGGGGCTGCAGGGTTAGACCGGTAGGGAGGAAGAGGAAGGGTGGTTGGGGCTGCAGGGTTAGACCGGTAGGGAGGAAGAGGAAGGGTGGTTGGGGCTGCAGGGTTAGACCGGTAGGGAGGAAGAGGAAGGGTGGTTGGGGCTGCAGGGTTAGACCAGTAGGGATGAAGAGGAAGGGTGGTTGGGACTGCAGGGTTAGACCGGTAGGGATGAAGAGGAAGGGTGGTTGGGGCTGCAGGGTTAGACCGGTAGGGATGAAGAGGAAGGGTGGTTGGGGCTGCAGGGTTAGACTGGTAGGGAGGAAGGGTGGTTGGGGGGTCGTACTGTGATCTTGATGCCCAGTGTTAACTGCCAGGGGTAATGAGCCCAATTTGCGAACAGTGGGATTGGATTTTTCACATTTTCTGACTTTAAGCAAGATTATCGGATGTCGGATTAGCGTATTTCAGTCTGTTCTTCGTTTTTTGATGGTGAGTGAGATTGGAGTTCTAGATGTGGCTCAGAGGGTGTTGGTATCCTCGTTTCCTCACTTGAGGGTCGACCTGCCCACACGACCACCGCTCTTAGGGCAGAACAGTAATGACACACAGTAAGTCACTGAATGTCACAAAAAATGTAAGAGCAAAGAAAAAGTGAGAGAGAGAGAAGAAAAAAAACGACTACATAATTGCACACGCGATTTGGTTATTGTGGTCTGCTGAGTCAGAGTTCATAGTTCAAGAGCATACCAGCTGAAGTGCGAATGCTGATGTTGCTGTGTTCATTATGTCCCGCTTGTCTCCGTGCACAGAACAATGACTTGATTGGCAGGTGTGCATTTAAAAGTTTGGGTCTGTCTAGGGATGCATTTCGCAAAAGCTTCTGCTGGGTGACGGGAAATGATCGATACTATTTCATATTGAAGACTTTGTTTAACTGCCATGGTCATTGCTTTTGGGAAACGAGCCACAGATTTTTATATGTGTGTGCCAGAGTGTGTGTTTGTGTGTGTGTGTGTTTGTGTGTGTGTGTGTGTGTGTGTGTGTGTGTGTGTGTGTATGTGTGTGTGTGTGTGTGTAGGAGAAGCCCGTAGGTTCGGTTTTTCTTGCGTGTGTTGATTTGTGGGAAAGGGAGGAATGTCGCTGCGTAAGCACGCGGCATGTTTGGGTCTGTGTGCTGCGATAAGAATGCGGGCCGGTCCAAGATCATCTCATCTGCCCCCGGTCCCCTCCAAACCCCCCTCACACACACACACACACACACACACACACACACACACACGCTCCAAACCCCCCTTCCGCAGGCCTAATCATTCTCCCTCTCACATTTGATGAATGGCCTGTAGCTGACAAGCCTTCAGTGATACTGTGGGCATGTGGGGCTGTGAGTTTGTCACATCTGCTTTCTTAATGAAACACTGGCCTGCTGATAAACAGCAATATACTCTTGGGCGGAAAGCGCCTTGTGGTTCTTGCTAGTTGGATGAAACTGGATAGAACACACACACACACACACACACAAACACACACACAGAATCATTATCTGTATCTGTTCAACCAAAAAAGTATCTGTCTCTGTATCTGTATTCGGATAAAATACCGGAAGTCGCATTAAATCGGACAAACATTATATTTTCTAACCTAATATTCATGGCAATGCCATTGCATCTTCCAAAGCATTAGTCTGATTAAATATTGGCATATAATTCATTATGAAATGTATTTCCTGTATATACTTTGCTTTTCATCTGTCATCTCTATTATTTTTCTCAGAACGTCTTTCAGACAGGAAACTCTCAGAATAAGTAACAGATTTTATTAATGTAAATACAAGGTAGTATGTTTGGTCATGGCGCCCTAGATCTGCTTAAGCTGCTGCTGTAAGATAAAGCTGCACATTGCAACTGCTGCAGCAAGATAAAGCTGCACATTGCAACTGCTGCTTAACACAATTTACACTGTAAATAGCTGGCACAATAAATACAAGCAGGATTTAACCAAAACCCCCTTTAACTATAAGCAGATCTAGACAGGTGGAGCTGGGGAGGAGGAGGGAGCAAATAAGCTGCGTCATACTCAAGCGCTGAATGCGCCTGGAGACCTGGAGATTTAAACTAACGCGGGCGTATGAGAGCGAAAGTGATTGGATAGGTTGTGTTGTCACTAATTAGGGGCGTCTCTCCCGTTTCCTGTATGAACTTGGTCATTTCAGACAGGAAACTCTCAGAATAAGTAACAGATTTTATTAATGTAAATACAAGGTAGTATGTTTGGTCATGGCGCCCTAGATCTGCTTAAGCTGCTGCTGTAAGATAAAGCTGCACATTGCAACTGCTGCAGCAAGATAAAGCTGCACATTGCAACTGCTGCTTAACACAATTTACACTGTAAATAGCTGGCACAATAAATACAAGCAGGATTTAACCAAAACCCCAACATAGCAGATGGACGCCAGACATGTGTGCTGCTGTAACATGTTTCAGTTTCAGTGACCTATAAATGAAACCCAGCCTTGGTGAAAGCATGGGCAACTAAGTGAACTAAAATACCAGTGTCGATAACTAGTGACAATGTGTGTACCTCAGGTCAAAGACGGAGGTTGCTAATGACCTACCAGTGAATGTGATAAATAGAAAGAAGAATAGAAGAATAGAATAAGAGAATGCCTGAACGATGACTTGGTCATTTCAGACAGGAACTCTCCGAATAAGTAACAGATTTGATTAATGTAAATACAAGGTAGTATGTTTGGTCATGGCGCCCTAGATCTGATCAAGCTGCTGCTGCAAGATAAAGCTGCACATTGCAACTGCTGCAGCAAGATTAAGCAGCAGCTTGAACACAATTTACACTGTAAATTGCTGCCACAATAAAACGAGCAGGATTTAACGAAAACCCCGACATGGCAGATGGACGCCAGACATGTGTGCTGCCGCAACATGTTTCAGTTTCAGTGACCTATAAATGAAACCCAGCCTTGGTGAAAGCATGGGCAGCTAAGTGAACTAAAATACCAGTGTCGATAACTAGTGACAATGTGTGTACCTCAGGTCGAAGACGGAGGTTGCTAATGACCTACCAGTGAATGTGATAACTAGAAGGAAGAATAGAATAAGAATAAGAATGCCTGAACAATGACAAGCAAGCTGGAGTGACGCCCCCCAAAAGAGCAACAAGTGAAATAACAACAGGTTAAGGGATCCCAGCACCACCTGAGCATTTACTCATGAGTTTTTGGCCATTGACAATGTCTTTGGCGTTAGGTCTGACATATCTTTCATACGCTGAAGATGACCAGCGGCCCATTTCTTTAAGGGTGGCAGCCGGTACTTTAGGCGCAGCAGTTGTGGCAGCTCCGATCCTGAAGGAATGAGGCGTGTACGCTTTAGGATCCAGGCCGCAGAGCTGGCAAATGGACTTCAGTTTTTCTGAGAACCAGGCTCTGGTCATGGGCTTGCCGTCCGGTGTGAGGAACAGGGGCTCATCGGGGGCAGCAGAACGGCGGGAGGCGAGATAGCGAGATATGGAAGACAGGGGACAGAAATCATTGTTAGAGGCAGAAATAATGATAGGCACACCCTTGCAAAATTTATCAGTTTTTGAGTGTTTTAAAATTAGAGTGAAGTGGTCGTGATCTAATATGAGATCGGACATGGTAAGGTCCGAAGTGGGGTTGAAAACATAAGTTTTTGTCGTGAATTCGCCAGCCCTTAGAAACCCATAAAAAGCAGTTAAATACACTGACTCAAGCAGGGTATCCGTGTAGGAATCGAAAACACCCAGCCGCAACCTGTGCACTAATTTGTGAAGAAGACACAAGGTGAGAGGAAGGCGTTTATCTTTGCCTGCTGGACTTTCCTTCTGGAGGCCATTCATCAGGAGACGGACTGAAGGATGACTTAATAAACTAATAACAGAAGGATCCTTGCAGCGAAGGTGAAATTGAATACCTGCTAGTGTAGATTTAATAGTAGAGGGACATAACTTTCTGGAATTAAAACAATGCACAATGAAAGAGCTTATGATCGGAATGTTTACTGGCAAAACAGGCGTGGAAAAAGCAGCACAGAAGGAAGTGAAGTGAGACCAAGCAGTATCATAAGAATTTAGTGTTGACTTGGCCATCCCCAACCTCATATAGTGTGCAGCTGCAGACAGATAGTTCGACAACGTATTTAATCTAGGATCAAATCCTTGAATGGAGGGCATTCCAGGCTGGACACGTCCGCGTCTGGACATAACCTGTGGAATCTCTGGAATTCAAAGCGAGATAATGCATCAGCTTTATCGTTGGCGAGGCCGGGAATGTAGGTAGCCGTAATGATAAAATTCTTAATAATGCATGTCCAACTTAGACGCCTGATAATTCTATTAATGAAAGGAATAGATGAACGGCCTTTATTAATTATATGGACGGCTGCCATGTTGTCGCAAAGAACGGAAATCCTTTTAGACCGCCACCCATCGCCCCACAAAATGCAAGCCACAGCTACAGGGTAAATTTCAAAAAGCGCTGACGACTTAACGAAATCAGGTAGGGATGTGATTTCCTGAGGCCAAGGGGCAGCGAACCACTGATTACCTAGAATGCCCCCGAAGCCGACAGACGGAGCGGCATCCGTGGAGAAGGAAAGCTCATGCGAGGATTCGACAACATCATTATAGAAAAAAGATATCCCATTCCAATAGTTTAAAAGTTTACACCAAAACTGGAGATCTGAACGGCACCCTTCATCCAAGAC
Source organism: Sprattus sprattus (assembly GCF_963457725.1). NCBI lineage: Eukaryota > Metazoa > Chordata > Actinopteri > Clupeiformes > Clupeidae > Sprattus > Sprattus sprattus. The sequence continues at coordinate 10,202,782 of NC_137921.1, read as the reverse complement.
CACCTCATCATATAAATTTGGAACGGATTTCGCCAATTCTAGTAATCTTGAAATAAAAGAACGACCTTGTGGGATGATACGCATAGCGTAATTGAGATGGCCTAAGAGGGACAGTAGGTCTCTTTTCGATAGGGAAACAGCGGACTGAAAAGACTGAATCATTCCCCTTATACGAACTAATTTGTCCTCGGGAAGGGAAGCCTGCATGGAAACGCTATCCAACGAAATCCCTAGGAACTCTAGCGAAGTGCAGGGGCCTAAAGTCTTTTCTGCGGAGAGCGGTACGCCAAGAAGAGCGAAGACTCTTTTTAAGGTAGAAATAGACCTAGCTGGAGGGGAGTTAGGAAAATCCACCACTAAGAAATCGTCCAACAAATGAAGAACAAAAGGAAGCCTGTAATTGTTAAGAAGAATCCAACATAAAGCCTCCGACAATGAATCGAAAATTTTCGGGCTGCTGCGACATCCGAAGGTTAACCGTACGGCGAAATATATTTTGGATCTCCATCTGACCCCGAAAAGATGCCATTGGGAGGGGTGTAGAGGCATAATTTTAAATGCGTCTGTAATGTCGGCTTTCCCCAGCCATGCCCCTTTGCCTGCGGTTTTGATAAGCTGAATGGCGTTGTCTACTGAAGCGTAACATAGAGAAAACATCTCAGGGGGAATCATACTGTTTATGCTTGGAACATTTTCATTATTGTGGGGTGCGGATAGATCAATAATAACCCTTTTCTTGCCCGAATATTTGCGTGTGGCAACTCCAATTGGATTAATGCGGAAAATCTTGAAAGGTGACTTGCGAAATGGACCGATCAAATACCCCTTATCGACTTCTCTCTTGATAAGGCCGTCCACAGTATCAGGCTCTCTCATGGCAGACTGAAGATTCTTGCACACATACGATGTATTAGGAAACAGATTTAAACCAGCTAAAAAACCCTGAATTAAACCAGTAATAAGATAGTTGACAAAACATCTGTTGGGGTGTAAGGCGAGATGATCAGACAGCTCTGGCACGTTGATTGGGGTTGAAGGATGTTTAATCATCGTTTGTTGTTTGATGTACCCGCTTTCTTCCTGCGGGAACAAACAGCTCTGGGATGACTATCACCACAAGTACTACAACAGTGTAGGTATTTGCATTTAACATAAGGACAAACCGATTCATTGAAATGAATACACACCGGTGGTCGGCTTTGAATAGCTCTTCCTTGGTTGGGGAAGGGAGCGCTGATGGGCTTAAACCCAGAGAACGACGCGTTGGACTGGACGGATCTGTCGCAAAGATTAGCCTGGTGATCGAAGGAACCGCAGATGGAACAGGAGAGCTGACGGTGACCAGTGAAATGTCTACTAAAGAGTTCCAAATCCAGAGACGACCAAGCCACACGCTGATTGAACTTTTGGATGTGCATGGCAGCTTTGCAGGAGAACGACTTATGATATTCGTAGAATAAGGACCCCCCATAATTAAGCGCAAGGTCGGAAATGATCGCTAAATAGTTGTCCAATTCCTGGCGCCTCTCGGGAAACTCTTCGCAGATGATGTCTCTGTAAACTCCGAAAGCTACGCAGAATTCGGCCAGTGTAAGGCTTTTGGAGAGCCTTGCGTCGCGCTCTTTAAGTATGACAGAAACATCCCCGCACTCCACTAGGCGAGCACTAGGTATGTCATTACGGCACAACAAAACCTTAACGAGATTGACATCGTTACCTGCAATTATCTGGCTGCGAAGCGCTGGTGAAACGGCTGCTGCAGAGGGAATGAAAGGTACTCCTGAGGCGGCCATTGGCACGGCTGACGCATAGGTCCTGCGAGGCTGAATATCAACAGAAGGCCCGCTGGTACCCGGAAGCGGCACTAGAACGCTTGAAGCTGCTGCGGCCGCGGGAACAAAAGCGCTTTCCAGTGTGGAGATGCGGCTGTTAAGCGACACAAGGGATTCCCTCATGTCCAATACGGCTTGAAGGACTAGATCCGCCGGTTCTTCCGCTCTGCGTCTCTTCGCGGGTCCAGGCTTCGCTGCTGGGGTAGCGTGCTTCTTTTTCGCCTTGGCCTTCCTCGGCGTTGGTTGTGGAGAGGAGGGGGAGACAGGATCCGAGGAGGACATGAAAAAGCGGAACAGCTCCTCATGGGACATCGCTGGTGGTGGGGAAATCCCACGATGGAAGAGGTCCTCCAGGATCTTATGCACGGGCCATTCGGTGATCGTCGGTTGCTTGAGGGCAAGCCGCTGGCTGCGGCGAGCCTGTGCCGGGAACTCTTCCGGAATGGGCGATGAGCCTGCGATCAGAAGTGGCGACATCTCGATGTCTTCTGACTCCCCGGGGAAGGCGGAATCGTCGGTCTCCCGGATCACCGACATAGGTAACACAATAACTACTACTATACTTACGAAGAGCGAAAAGCAAATAAGCTGCGTCATACTCAAGCGCTGAATGCGCCTGGAGACCTGGAGATTTAAACTAACGCGGGCGTATGAGAGCGAAAGTGATTGGATAGGTTGTGTTGTCAATAATTAGGGGCGTCTCTCCCGTTTCCTGTATGAACTTGGTCATTTATGAAGTTTTATGAACTGTCTGTTGATGCCGTTGCATCTTTCAAAGCATCAGTCTGATTAAATATTGGCATATAATTCATTATGAAATGTATTTCCTGTATATACTTTGCTTTTCATCTTTCAGCGCTATTATTTTTCTCAGAACGTCTATATGAAGTTTTATGAACTGTCTGTTGATGCATGTTTCACATCTCTGCCTCTGCTTTTTGAGACCTTGCACAATTTGCAGATGACGTTCAGTTGCACTGATTGTATGCTATCACCAGTGTCATAACACACACAAACAGCAAACTGATTTACATGACGATCTCTTGCCCCCTCAGCCTAAACTGCATACACCTTTGGCTGCTACACCTAAAGGTTATTCTCTGAACCCAATTTGCAGATGAGAATCTGTTGGACTGACTGTAAAGTGCTCCCATGTTGCACTGCTAGTTTAAAGTGCTTTATGTAGCACTGCTAGTTTCAAGTGCTCCCACGTAGCACTGCTAGTTTAAAGTGCCTCACGTAGCACTGCTAGTTTAAAGTGCCTCACGTAGCACTGATAGTTTAAAGTGCTCCCACGTAGCACTGATAGTTTTGAGATTCATTTTCTGGGGGAGCTGCCGAGTCCATTGCTAGCTTCACAAATCAATTGTTGCTGTCCCTTGAACTCCCTGTCTGTTGCTGTCCCTTGAACTCCCTGTCTGTTGCTGTCCCTTGAACTCCCTGTCTGTTGCTGTCCCTTGAACTCCCTGTCTGTTGCTGTCCCTTGAACTTCCTGTCTGTTGCTGTCCCTTGCATAGATATGTATATAAAGGCTAAATGTCTAACGGCGGAGTCTAGAACGTCCGCACATGGCGGCCATCTTGCAGCGGGAGCTCGCTCACCCATAACATTTGGTCGGTAGTGGTATGTCCTTTTTAAATAACCATAACTGGCTCAATTTTCAACCGATTTTTAAACGGTTTTGTTTATTATAACTACAGGGATGTAGTTATGACACTGCATACTTGTGAATAATTATGTTATTTTCTAAGAAAATATCCAAAAAGAATCCAGAATTATAACCACATTAATAATGTTTGTAAGAAACCAAACCATTTTTAAATCCATTGAAAATTGAGAAAGTTATGGATATTTAAAAAGTACATACCACTACCGACACCATGTTATGGGTGAGCGTGTGGACGTTTCGACTCTGTTGGCCGGAAACCCGACTCTGTTGGCCGGAGACATCTAGCCTTTATATATATCTATGGTCCCTTGAACTCCCTGTCTGTTGCTGTCTCTTGGTACTTGTTAGTGGACGCTAAATGGAAATCCGCTGAAACCTTTTGCTAAACCATACATGCATGTTGCATCTTAAGCGGATGAGTATTATTTAAATATAAAGTAAGCCCCCCTGCAGAGTATATTTAAATTTTACTTAAAAATTGACTAATTTTGTCAATCAAGGACATTTAGCAACATGTTCATCTGACCTCAATAAATGGTGGGACATTGCACATTGGGTTGAGGCAGGGACAAGAAGAGGAGATGATTAAATGGATGAAATAATCACATACAGCCAAGGAAGTGTATTGCCACATGTAAGAGAATAGAAGTACATACCTTTTGAGTAAGCTCTTTCAGAATGGTTGAGTGCCATACAATCATATAATTGGTCTGGTTTAGCTGGATACTTTATAAATTATTATAATACACAATGTTTGGTGTATATTATTTAAAAAATATATTTTATATTTTATTTTTCACAATTCGATTCGGACTCAGTCAATATGCCGGCCAATCGGATCTAACTCTAACTGATGTGGCACAGTACAAGTTTATTTATGCTAATGCTATTGTCAATGCTAGCCTGCTGTCGGTGCTTAGCTTGCCAGTCGAGAGGATTAAAAGATGTTCATTAAACATGTTATGCTTGGGTTTATAAAACACCCCGTTATCAAATTAACCCGAAATTATAAGAAACCCCGCTATGAAGTTTACCTGAGTTTATCAAACACCCCATTATCAAGTTTATCTGAGTTTATTAAACCCTGTTATCAAGTTTACCTGAGTTTATAAAACACCCCATTATCAAGTTTACCTGAGCTTATAAAACCCTGTTATCAAGTTTACCTGAGTTTATAAAGCCCTTTTATCAAGTTTACCTGAGTTTATAACACCCTGTTATCAAGTTAACCTGAGTTTATAAAACCGTGTTATCAAGTTTACCTGAGTTTATCAAACACCCCGTTATCAAGTTTACCTGAGTTTATCAAACACCCCGTTATCAAGTTTACCTGAGTTTATCAAACACCCCGTTATCAAGTTTACCTGAGATAATAAAACACCCCGTTGGGGCTTAGAGTCTGGCTTCTGATTGGAGGCCACTATTGGGAGCTCATGGGATGTTTGTTTCTGGGGTTCAGTGGAACACGTTTAGTCTTCTTTAAAAAAAAAAAAAAATGATTAAACTTACTTTCTAGAATTGTATTTTGCATTGATCACACAGGTTGGTTTTCTTTTGTGTGACGGTTATTTGTGTTAGGGAAAACATTTCTTCAATACCATACAATCTGCAGTTTGCTACTCAGACCCATTAAAGATTTCTCCCTCTATAAATGAATTTCTTCTGAAGGCTTGGGTTAAGTAGATTTACACTGAGGTTTACTTGGCCGTAGTTTTGCAAATATAATTATGAAAATGTAATTGCTTTGTGAAACAAGATGTCAGAATTGTGACTTTAAAATTATATGATCATATGCTACAATTTATGAGGACGAACCTCAGCGTAGCTCCGTCATACCATTGAAGGATGTCTGTTGTCTACCAACACACAAAAAGGCTTTGTTGTGTCACTCAAACCCATTTTAACTACACACACACACACACACACACACACACACACACACACAGGATAGTTTATTATACGTGTAATATATGTTATATATGTTACATGTATATATGTTAGTATTATATGTATAGGCTGTTATATGTTTATTTAGTATTATATGTATAGGTTGTTATATGTTTAGCACTGCATATTGTATATTTTATCTTGTATACTTAGTATGAGTAAGGTTATTTAGGTTATTATATGTTTATTATGTGTAAATTATGTTCATAGTACTTGTACAGAGTGTACGTCATTAGTTGTTGTGTTATATTATGTGATGTTATGGTAGGTTTTTTGGCGGCGCCTTGTCATAAGAATTTCAGTGTCCAGTCTGACCCTGTGTAATTTTTTGCATCTGACAAATAAAAGACTTGTAACACACACACACACACACACACACACTTACTCTAACTGACTCACTTCATTTAGCTGTGCTGGAGTGCTGCCCTTGTGGCCTGCTAGTTGCCGAGCGCTCGTTGGTGTTTTGGGCTGTCTTATCCGGGGGGCCCCCTTTCCTCTCACGTGCTCCGTACCCTCCCTCATGTGATCCCAGCCTTGGTCCCAGGAGCCTGACGCCCTGTCCTTTTGCCTTTTTACCACTGTGGATCACAAGGGACCCTGCACCCCCCCAACCCCCGACACACACCAAAAACACAGCTGTCCTCTTGAAGGGTCAACCTGCACAAACACACACACCACACATGAACATGTGCAGCGTTTTCACGCACACACTGTACAAATGTGTTGTGTGTCCAAAGACCTGTGAACTTGCTGGGTTCACGCTTAGGCAAGGCTGACTCTCCTGCAATCCCCACTAGTCCACAAGCTGCCGCAGACTGATTCCAGAACAGTCGTGTCGGTCCGCTAGCTGTCACCCAGCTCAGGCCCTCCTCTGATGGCTCAGCCACATAGCGAGCGCTAAGCCTCTCAGCTGTACAGCATAACACATTTCTTCAATGCTTCATTTAACCTGTCGCTCCGCCTCAGTTCAATTCAATTTTGTTCATATAGCGCCAAACAGTACAATTGTCTCAAGGCGCTTCCCATGTTGTGGATTTTCATATTTACCCTCCTGTCTCATGCAGTGTTACTTCACTGTTGCTCCTTACCCCCCACATCACTTCTTTTTCCCTCTCCTTACAACTTTATCACTTCCTGCAACAACCTCTTTTTTGTTTCTCTTTTTCTCCCCAGCAGTTAATTGTACTACAATCGCCACCTCTGTCCATCACCCCACCTCTATCCATCACCCCACCTTCACTGATTTCGTTTCTCTCCCTCCATCCTTCTGTTCCTACATCACCTTTTTTCCCCATTCAGTCTTCTTTCTCTCCTTTCCCCTTTCTCTCTTCCTACAACGCCCTCCTCCACTCTGTCTGTGTCTGTTCACCCCGACATGTTGCAGTATTACAACCACCACACCCTGTCATGAACCCATCCTTACTGCCCCTGCGTCCCCAGCCTTAATGCCCCTTCTGTCTGTGTTTTACCCCCTCACAGGCATGGCCTTACTGCCTCTCTACTGCCCCTGCGTCCCCAGCCTTAATGCCCCTTCTGTCTGTGTTTTACCCCCTCACAGGCATGGCCTTACTGCCTCTTTATTGCCCCTGCGTCCCCAGCCTTAATGCCCCTTCTGTCTGTGTTTTACCCCCTCTCAGGGCAGCGATCAGGATTTCGAGACCGTGTACGAACAGTGCGTGCGCTGCTGCACGGCATTCCTGGAGGCCCATTCCTGATTCCCGACGCCAGACAGAATGGTTGCCGGGGCGAGCGATGGACAGCCGGGAGAGCTGTTCGGCGGGTCGGCGGTGTTTCGCGGGGAGGGAGTTGTCCACCTGGCTCTCGGAGCGGTGAGGTTCAGGCTTCACATAGATCACGATCATGTCTTATCTGTGTGTAATGTCATTAGAGGCGCTCATTAGCAGCGCATACAGATCACAACAGACACCTCCAGTTTCCCCTTCCCAGGGGAAATGTTAAATAAAGAAATAAATAAATGTGGGATAAAGGTAATCTAATAAGGAGTACTGTTTTCTCTTTGCACGCACATCCCCTTCATGTCGATGTACTGATGAACTCGTACTCTAGTCCCACCGCGACTGCTGTCCAAATAGTCAGATGATTTAGGTCTCCCAATACTGGGTACTTCTCCGCGTTGTATCCAGTGGTGCTGATGTTGCAGGAGCAGATAGTAAGACAGGAGTAGAGACGGCAGGCGACCAGAAGCCCTGTAGAAGAAAGTGCTCTCATACGTGGATCTCATCCCATCAGCATCATCAGTGCGTCAACGTGGAATTGCATAATAATGTGGGGCAGGATCGTTGACAATGAGGTCAGAAGGCCATTTGTTTGTTAGACAATAAATTACTACAGCTGAATAGGGCTGATCTGACTTCATTTCGGACAGTGTTGTGGTTTCGGACTGTAAGCGCTGTTGTGATGACACATGAATCAACTTTTATCGTTCTTGCTGTGCTATTGATGCTACATTGTTAAGATGTAGCATTAGAACTGTAACACACACACACACACACACACACAAACTAAAACACAGGGAGCTGAAGGATAGCTGTCCTTCTGAAACAGGAATACAGTAGTCATGTCAGAGCACATAAGAAGTGCCTGTGTGTTGGCGTGGACAGCTCTCACTATGGCACATTAGCTCTTACTGTAACTGAGGAGCTTCATCTGGAGCCGTTCTCATGGGAGAGAGGGCCATCTTCACAGGGAGAGAGTGCCATCCTTTACTTACTGGAATTTTAGGTTGGTCTGTTTTCTAGGAACTGCCCTGGAACACAAGACACACAATGTGCATCCAAAACCAAGATTGTATTATCTGTGTATAATTGATTGTTTCCTCTGATTTTTCTGCCGAAGCAACTGGAGTGTGGTTCACACGAAGCGCTTAAGTGCTGCAGCTGCTTCCAGCCATCTTTGGCATCACAGCCAGAGTTTGCCAGAGGGTAACCTCAGCTACACACATCTCTATACAGACAAATTAAACCATTTAGAGAACCCTGAAAAAAAAACGTGTGAACCTTTCTTTTTGAAGAACCCTTACGGTCCATCCAATCCATGGAGATGTTCAGCACGTGTGGATGTTGTTTTAGACATAAAGACGACGTGTTTGTGAATCTGTGTGAGTTAAAGGTGGTGAGGGTCGACTACCGATCACTGTCCCAAGGTGGGAATAATCCACATGATTTCCCCAGTGGCAGAGAGGTTACCCTTCATGGTTTGGTGTGGGTCTTGGGACGTGTTTCATCTGACTTGGCACAACCAACATGCATCTCCCATTACTGTCAAGCAGCTGCAGCTCTGCTCTTCATAGACATGTACGGACTCACACATACGCACACAGACTCACACACACAGAAGCACACACAGACACACACACACAGAAGCACACACAGACACACACACTCGCACACGCACAAACACTCACGTAGAACACAGACGCACACGCACACATACTCACGCACACACTCACACACACACACACACGCACACACACTCAGAAACGTCTTGAGAATCTACAAAGCTGCAGTTACATTTCACAATCAAATTAACAATTGGAGAGGAGAGGTTTTATATGCCAATCTTATAGTTTATTTAAATACATTTCATTTTAAATATTTGTATGTCAACTCCCAGTTGATAAGTCACATTAATTTATGAGTGTTACATTGATTCCTTTTTTCACTTTTGTCTTTACAGTATTTACAAGTTGGAAGGTTGGCATGACTACGCAGTATACAGCCATACAAATTCTTGAATACATAAATATACTCTGACTCAGGGCTCCAGTTGAAGAGTTTCTGAAGGATGACTGGCAGCTAGACATCTCTTTAACTTACCGATCACGTCTCAGCACGAAGCGATCACCGGTACGCAAGCTTAACAAGCAGGGACCCGGAGCTTCAGGACCAGAGGCGGCCCTCATAATTGCCTTGGCCACTTACAGTTAGGGGGCCACAAAGGTTTGTTTGTTTGTTTTTACCAGAGGGGAACCTGTCCCACCTCCAACATAGAGATGTTTATTAGAAGGTACATCTCTCCACCCCGACTTTTAAACAGACGGCGGCACAAAACACTGGTTGTCTAGTTTACCAATGAAGCCAGAACCTCCACTGTTCTGGACTGTGTGTGGACATATGATTCAGCAGCATTGCTTCTCATCCTGGGGCAAAAGCAGTCAGTGTCCCCCTCTTGTGTCCTCATGCTTGGCTGCTCATTGACAATGTCCCCCTGTCTCTCTCTTGTGCTGGGCTGCTCATAGACTGCCCATACAGGTGGGTATCGGAGATGTCCTACTCCTGGAGAACAACTAGGAACAGTCTCATTCAGCACACTTACACAGAGTGTTAGTGTTCAAGAGGTCCACAGCCCAGTGGCTGAAGCACAATCAGTACTCTGGTGACACACACACACACACACAAATCATACAAATACTGCTTAAAAAAAACAATCCCTTTTCACCGTGGAGTTTTTAAAATTCGAGGAAAAGTTGGTCTTTTTGGCAGCTGCACTGAATCCTAGAGATAGGCCCCCTTTCCAGTTCCCAGTCCCAGCCCCAGTCAGCGCACGCAGATGGGGAGAGAGAGAGATACAGAAGGACTCATGGTCTGTATCCTGAGCTGCTTGTCTTGTTTTGGGGTCCATCCATCCGTCCGTCCATCCGTCGGGGCTGTGGGTGGACTGTTGGGTGCCCTGAGAGGTCAGGGGCTGGAATGTGGCTTGGGGTTCACTGGTGTTCGCTGTTGTCCAAGGCACTTTCATTTAGTGATTCTCTAGATCTGTCTGGTTTGGCTGCAATGTGCAGAGGGAAGGAAGTCAAATTTAGTACATTCATATTTGGCTCACTTTGCATGTGTGTGTGTGTGTGTGTGCGCACTTGATTGCATCCAGAAATTCTTCCCTCTCCAGAGAGCTGTGGTGTTAAGGTATAAACAAGATGTGTTACAGATACTGGCAGCATGTAGGACTGCAAGTGCACATGGTATAGTCTCTTTTCATCCAACTCAAGCAGAGCCATACCATTTCCATTTAACATTGAATTCCCAAATGTTTTCATCTGGCTAAGCTGAAGAAGTATCGTAAGACCAGGCTAAGAAAGCCTATTACATTTTATACTTGTTTACCACAAGGCCACTTCTACAGGAGAACATACGGAATGAATTTAAAAAATAAATGTTGGCATGTCATAAACGCCCATTCTCCATGTGAACGCAACATCAACCAAGCTTATAGACTGTAAGCATTCATTTCAGAATTCATTACATTGAAAGCGATTGTGTCTGTATTTGTCTCTGTGTAAATGTGTGTGTGCAGATTTCTGTGCATGTGTGTATGTGTGTGTGTGTGTGTGTGTGTATATGTGTGTGTGTGTGTGTGTGTGTGTTTGTGAAACTCACCTGGAGTACTGAATATCTAAACCTTTACACCTTTAAATTTTTACACCGTGGACTCCCAGCCAATCGCTGCAGAAGCCGAACACACCTTTTCAAATCTAAAGAACGACAGAAAGAGAGATTGTATAACTATGGGGATCCTGCAGTGGCACTGTATGTACCAGTCTTGTTGCCCATGCCTTTCTGCGCAGTACTTACAGGTTTTGATGGTGCAGTCTCTACTAGTGTAGTAGATCCGGAAAAAATCCCTCCTGCACTTGTGTGAGATAATAATATGCCCTGAAGAGAAGAAACATAACTGGGCTTGAATTTGGAGCTTCACATGCTTTTAAGTGCACACATGCTTTTAAGTACACACATGCCTTTAAATTCACATGCTTTTAAGTACACACATGCCTTTAAGTACACAGATGCCTTTAAGTTTACATGCTTATAAGTACACACATTCCTTTACGTTTACACGTATTAAACTGACACCTTTACCCAAATTAACACACAGTGTAGGTAATGTTACTTTTCATTATGTTCACGTGCTCTTATAGGACATGAATCTCTATGGCATCACAGAGTTCTCGTCCAGTTTTGGTCAAACCGAAAGTAGTCCGGCAGGTTGGCTAGACCCAGCAAAATAAAAAGTTTCTCTTCCCAAAACATTACGTATTCAAAAGAGTGATATATTTGCATCCCAAAAACATGGTAGTGGAAAAAGTCACACCTCGTTATCACTTGGCCCTATTTTCAGTACGCACGATACCGCAAACTCACAACAGCCACAGGAAAACGATGCTTTATGTAAATTTTATCAAATGTTGTCTCAGTTTTCATCGTTTTCCTGTGACGGACGTTTCTCTCAGGCAACTTTGGCAAATCAAACTTTCGCGAATCAACTTTCGAGAATCAAACAGGTAGACCCTAGCTGTGAGTTTGCGGTACCGTGCGTACTGAAAATAGGGCCAAGTGATAACGAGGTGTGACTTTTTCCACTATCATGTTTTTGGGATGCAAATATATCACTCTTTTGAACACATAATGTTTTGGGAAGAGAAACTTTTTATTTTGCTGGGTCTAGCAAACCTGCCGGACTACTTTCGGTTTGACCAAAACTGGACGACAACTCTGCTCACAGGACGCTGCGGTCGGTAAGTCAGCGTGATTGCATGACACTGGTGATGCCATAGAGATTCATGTCAAAAATCCCGAACTATTCCTTTAAGTGCCGATAGGACCTTGGTCAATAGTTGGGCGCATGATGGTGAGACATACCTGTCATGTGTTTCAGAAACTTATCCTTTTTCCGGAGGTCTCTGGGAAACACTTCTGCACAAGAACAAAAAGAGGTGATCAGCCTAAGCCACGCGCTGACCCTTTTTGATATGAGTGACCTTGACATTCCTCTAACGTGAGAATGAGAGATGCTTGAACGCTAACCATTTACAGGGAGACAACCCACCTCCCACAAAGCATTCCTATTCACACCCATTCAATACACCAGAAACCGAATATTACCATGACTCGTTACCCAAAATGTGTATAGTTTATGGTTAGATGTTGCGCAGCAACCGCTTATTCTTACCCATTACTTGATCTCCGTTTTCTTTCGTGTAGTGGGAGCTCCGCTCCGTTGGGATTTCTAATGCAATTGTAGACTGTGCAACATTTTTTGTGTCTCCGTTTTCTTCCACGTGTTTGACCAGGTCTTTTATCCGTAGGTAGAGGCTTTGGTCCGCCTCGGCGCCCTTTTCCAATCTTGCGCTGGAGCTCTGGCAGCGCGCGCTGGTGAGGATCATCAGTGCGAGCGCTAGCAGTGGCATTGTCCGTAGTCCGAGCATTCTCGTTTCTGAGTGCGATTAAAATCCTCCAGGAAGGAGTTTATTTGAATGCCACCAGACCGAGAACTAGCTGTGTGAAACAAGCTGTCTCACCCGGTATGCCAACAAACTAACGTAAAGTCACTGTTTCAAATCCAAGAACAAATCATTTCTTCGTAAAATAAGTTTCAGTTGGGTTTTGCACAATCTATCAAGGTGCATAGACTGTTTAAATTCAGGCGGACTCTTCCTTCGACAGACTTTTCAACAACAACAAAAACTTCCGACTGTGTACAGGAGGCTTCAGCCTAGAGTTGGTTGTCGCATCAGAAGTGCCGTAGCCTTGTGTGCATCTCGATACAGCCTTGGTTGATCTGCCAGGGACCTGCTACTGTTTTATTCCCCTTCTCGGACGTAACAAGCGGTCCCTGGTGGCTCACCGCGCCATGCCTTTAATTAGAAACCTGTTAACTGTTACCTGTTCACATTTCCCGAACCTCCGGGGAACACCACACTCACGTCACGTTAATCCACCGGAACTTCACTTACAAAGAAACTTCACTCTGAAGCCGCAAACTGGAGCTCCTGTGTGCGGTCATAGACACAAACATATCCTCGTGCGAGCTTCCAGACCGTGCCGCAAACGATGTGTTTGATTCATGTTATAGACCAATGCCTTGAATGCCTGCTGATAAGTTAATTACGCGCTGTTATGGTAAGCACAGTATGGTGCAGGGCAGAAACCAAAACTAGTTAAATAAGCCCACAAATAAATCTCCAACTCCGGACCCAGAGTAAGCGGACTGAGTCACCCTCTCTCTCGCGCGCAAGTTAGATTACTTAGTTTCCTATCGTTGGTCGGATACCACTCCCTCAAAGGCACGAGACAATTGGCTTTATTTTACGGGCCTCCTTCTCTCAGTCGTACCACGGTATTTAGGGTGTCATGGTTAAATATGTTCTACTGATTTTTTTTTTTTTTTTGAGAGTGGATAGAGTTTGATGTGGAGGAGGGAGTCCTGAACTGACAAAGTACTTGGCGCACAGCGAAACATATTTCAGATTTTGGAATAGCTGCCTTTATCCAGGGGGGTGTTGTCATGTCTCATTCTGTCAACTGCAGATTTATATATATCCTACTAATCCGTTTTGTTAGGAGAGACTGCGTTGCCAGGGACAAACTGTCTTAGCTTTACATGACAATTTATGTCAGCAGGTGTCATTATCATCACCTCTCCTGACAGGCAACTGTCCACAGATGTCAAAGGTCTACAGTTGTGCAATTAGCGCAATCGCCATTCCAGCCTGTCCCTACACCTGGCCGGGATAGCGCCTAGTCCTGGACCTGTCCACACACCGTCCATATCAGCGGACCTAATCCCAGCTGTCTTCTAAAACTCAAAACAAGAAACAAAGAGCTGTCACCACTGATCCGACAGCACATTCCGCTCTGCGCTACAGCCCGTCACAATCTACGCAAGATCACCTTCACATAGGCACATTTGAGGATGCTTTTTTTTTTTTTTTTTACTAGCCTATTTCAAAGGCATTTTTGTTAAATTCCGATTATTTCTTTTCGTGTTAAATTCACAGAGAATAGGCCTACCGTTAGCCAAGCCTTCAGTGAGAGAAGTGTGTCTGTTATCGGCACCGAGACTGAAAGAGCCATTAAAAGTCTCTGCCCACTAAAGTATATGATCAGACCCAGAGCCACAATCAGTGTGCTTCGGTTCCTGCTTTCGAGGAATGATATGCGGATCTCAGAATGTGAACTTAATGGACTTCCTGTCTTGGTGCCAAAACATGACTTGCCCTACTTGGGACTAGCTACGAGCTTTCTGGAAAACACAAGGCCACAACACAGGGATTCGAGAGGGTTTAATATTAGTAGGTACCCTATTGTAGTAAATGGGCAGTAAATCTGTCTTTTTTTAATGGTAGGCCTATATTCAATTCTAAATCGATAACGGCCACGCCATGAACATTGTAAACAGTGCTACGTTCAGAAATATAGGTCAGTGCCCTGTAAGGCTGTGAAATACGACACGATAGCTTATATCCGAGACAAAAGTGAAACATTTCATCATTCAGACCTTTCTAGCTGAAGTTGATGTTGACGTTGACCAGTTATTGATTCACGTTTTTGCTGACTGGTCAGGAGCACTTGTTGATCCAGTGTGGAAATTCGCTTGCACCTGCTGGGTACTGCGTCAGAAATTCTCCTGTGGTCGCATGTTGTGTGCCCACCTGTGTCAAAATATTGTAGCCGACGTGCTTCCACTATGATACACTTGAGCGTCCTGATTACATTCTTTCTCAGTAACACGTTAATAGTATTGTTAATTCTACTGATAGTTGCATTCTATAACTTTTGCCTTACCTGTTTATAGGTTGGGTTTAGCAACTTTGTGTGTTTTGTAAATCTTGAAGACACGCGGGGAGTAGGCCTAACGTCTCCACTTTTTGGGTGAAGGAAATACTGTTTCAACAGTTGTTTTCTAATGGTGTCCTCTTGGTGTCCTTGATGAATATTGGTCCAGATATAGGCTATTGGATACATTCATATACATGTTTATCAAACTAGGTGACCTTACATAGGCTACTCCGTTATCGGCTCCACCTCTCAGCGAGGACTACATGTGATAATATGCGGTAAATGTGATCTATAATCAAGGAGGAGTGATGTCGGCCCTTCGCAGTAAGCATACGTCGCAGTCTATCTTCCGACCAACACAAACCACGCACCCGGATGGTGTTCATGTATCTTTCAGGCGAGCAAAACACACGAACACACACACACACACACACACACACACACACACACACACACATCTGTCTGTCTGTCATTTGGAAAAAGTAACGATTGAATCATCTTACAAGCATCACATTTCTCCGAAGTTTTATTGTCTATTTCCTGCGTTTCTGAAAACCATTATTGCTCTCCAAAGAATGCTTAACAGTTTTAACACGAGAGTCTGATCATGAACAGTTCTGAGACAATCAGCATCCACTGAGCAATCATGACCAAAGTGTTTGCCCACATCTGATACTGAAATTATGGTGTGTCTGTTGGTTCACTCTGTACATCAACATAATCATGGGAAGCATTATCATGGCATGAGAAAAAAAAATGTCTTTGGATGAAGATGTGTTTTATTTATACCTACTTGCCCCGCAGTTCAATTCTTACTGGGATTTTAATTATTAATCTACTTAACTGATGTATGGTCTGTCTGAATTACTATCTCATTTCAGGTTGCACTCGTTGCACTTGACAATTTTTTTTTTTTTTTTTTTTTTTTTTACAATTTATCATCACAACAGACACTTTTGGTTCTTCCACTAAATATATTCTAGATCTCTGAAAATATGTGTACAGGCACATGTACGAGGATTTCAGCTGATGTGTAACCCCCCCCCCAAAACCAGACGACAGCTGCAATACTGCAGCCGTGTGAGCTGTCCTCACAAGATTTCTGAGGAGTATTTTTCCAACAGACTGAGTGAGAAATGGGATCATGTTTCCTGATTGCATAATGTCAGGTCTTCCGATGCGGAGTTCAGCCGCTGCAGCCAAATGTGCATTTCACTGGGGACCCCATGTGCATTCCCCAGCAGAAGGAAAATAGCTCTGTACTGAAATAATGGTCCTGGGTTGAAAGGGCCTATTTTCATGCCCTGGGTGTAATGTTGTTGTAAGTACAGCAGCACTGATGGCCTGGCGCAAGTGGCTT
>NC_137921.1:10168902-10176402 GCF_963457725.1 Sprattus sprattus | reverse complement strand
TGTCAGCAGATTTCTGATGATTCACAAGACAAACTATAAACACTCTCCAAACACTCTCCAAAGTGTCAAAAGATTCTCTTGCCTCTCGTCCAGCCCTGCAAGTGTGGCACAGTGCCATGTTTGGCTCATGGGAGCAGTGACTATAGCAGTGGTTCTTAACCTTATTGGAGGTTTTAGGCTTTATGTCGATAAGCAGTATCGGATGAGGCTGTGGTAAAACGTTGTCAAATGTCGCATGTCTCACATGAGGCAGCCACAGTTAATCTTCCAACTTTGTGTGCACTGTGTTACCACACCACACGTGCTGTGTGTGTGTGTGTGTGTGTGTGTGTGTGTGTGTGTGTGTGTGTGTGTGTGTGTGTGTGTGTGTTACCACACCAAGGCACACATGCATATAGCCATCTGACTCTGTGGTTCTAAACTCTGTGGTCCCTCCACAATAATGGCCCCCTGTGTTCCAGCTCTCATTAAGTCCTCGTATAAACTCAGATTGAGTCTCACTCAGCAAACAAACTGTTATCTCACATCCCTCTCCTCCTCGCTCATTCCTCCGCTCTCTCTGTGATCTATGGTATTGTGCGTGAGTGTACATATGTGTGTGTGTGTGTGTGTGTGTGTGTGTGTGTGTGTGTGTGTATGTGTGTGTGTGTGTGTGTGTGTGTTTGTGTGTGTGTGTGTGTGTGTGTGTTTGTGTGTGTGTGTGTTTGTGTGTGTGTGTGTGTGTGTGTGTGTGATTCCTCCTCAATCTGTGATCTATGGTCTTGTGCTAACTTATCTCTAATAAGAGATCTCTCCCTTCTTACTGATGTCTGATCTCCCTGACCCTTCTCTAAACAGCAATTATATCTGATTTTATGGTTTCTTTAACCTCTCATCGCTCTTCTGTTCCCTCCCTAATATTTTTCTCTAGAATATCTCTATGACTAGGCTCTAATATCTGCCATTGCCTTCATTTTCTGTATCCCTCTGTGATGTTTGCCTGATCTTACCATTTGTCAATGGATTACACCATAACCAGACGGTTAAGATCAAAGTGCATTAATAGCTATGGAGCCAGTGAGCTTATTTAGGGAAACTGAAAGAACAACAGAAGCACCTATGCCAAAGTGCTAGGCAAATGAAGGTAAAAACTCAACAGTCATATCCAAGATAAAAAGAAAATAAAGAGAGTAAAAAGATAGTAAAGAGATGCCACCTCTTTGTTTCCAAAGTGCAGCTAGTGTCTACACGGCCTACTGTTCCTTATTGAAACCAACTCCATGAATATATGGGATGGTTTTTCTTGTAATACGCATTTTTTTTTAATTTTCAAACACAATGCAGCATAACAATGACATAGGTATTCAAGGTATATTACAAATACCATATCACACAAGGGCATGTTACAAAACACAAAAACAAACAAACACTACACAGCGATACAGATGCCTGGCCATTCAACCCTGCAGCTCTTTGGGTTAAACCTTGGGGCGAATGAGTCCACGCTAGGAAGGAGGAATCAGAGGGAAAAAAACCTTCCAGAACCTTCCAGAGCCTAACATCCTCTGGAGATCCATACCACTCCTCCTTTCAACTTTCAGATGCGGAGCAGCGGGCTGACACATGGAGCTGACACAGTGTAGGGGGGGGGGCGGTCATGAATCAAAAGGGAGATAGATGAAAAATGACCAGAAAGATAGAGAGACAGGAAAGGGAGAAAGTGGGAGAGTTTTGGGAGAGGAGGACAGATGAAGTATAGAGAGAGAGATAGACAGAGCGGGAAAGGGGTGCAGTGGGGGGATCAAGGGAGACGGAATGATAAGGGGAATACAGCTGGATAGAAACAGGAAGAATAGGGGAGACTGAGAGACACTCTGGACTCCAGTTTATGTAAGTCTGTACATATGTGTGTCTGTGTGTGTGAGTGTGACTCTAGATTCCAGTTTATGTAAGTCTGAGAACTCAGAACTCAGAACTCAGAACTGTTTTAATTTTTTTAACAATATTATGGATGGAATAACATACAATAAATTAGATACATAAAATAAACAAAGAAATTAGAACAGTGTATTTAAGCAATAAGCCCCAAGAGGCCGTGCTTTGCGCTGATTTTAGAACAGGTAAGGGAGTTGTTAGGCACGACGCGAAGCGGAGTGCCGTTAAACCCCCTTACCTGTTCTAAAATCAGCGCAAAGCACGGACTCGCGGGGCTTATTGCTTTTCTAAACCTGTTACTACACATATTTTATATGGTTTCATAAATAAAGACAATTCAATTTAAGAAACAATAGTTTAATGATAAACCGTCATTCTTCCGCCACTAAAAATTATAGTTCCTAAATAAATCGTTGCCACGCAACCCTTGAAGCAACGCAACAGCCAGATGGAACACTGGGTATGAAATGCGCTATATGAATGCCTTGCCATTCGCTGCGCAGTAATATGGAATGTAATCAGGTCAAATTGTAAGGTAATGCTGGATTTTACAACGGCTTTTAGCCAATCACAATCAAGGATTTGAACAATCAGGTTTAGAAAGAAAAGTATATGATGCTGTCGGGAGAATCCTATAAGGCTACATATTGTGCCGCTATCATAGGATCCACCCAGAGTAGTTCATTGCTATTAAAATAAATTAAAATAAATTAATAATATTACAAATAAAAATAGCTTAGTTGCAAACATAGCAATGTTCTGTTGTACAGCTGGCAGAATATTTGGAAATGAGGTGGGCTTTTGAATACCGGGTTAATCCTTCAAGGCTATGTGTAGTGAGTTTGTCTGTCATGCATGTGTCTAAGTGTGTCAGTAAATATGGAATATGATGTCTGATACAATGTTTGTAGGCAGCAGTCCTGCAAAAAGGGGTGTAAAGTCTAAGATGGTGCCTTGTGTTATAGTTATGACAGGATGCATTTTGAGTGAACATGTTCAGGAAATAAGCAGGGAGGTTATTGTTTAAGAACTTGTGGTAGAATTTCAGGCACTGTATTATGTAGATATCATCTAATTTTAATTGATTTAACCGTATGAAAATTGGCTCAGTATGCTCATTATATTTGCTTTTGGTGATGATCCTCATAGCTCGTTTCTGTAGATGTACCAGACATGCCGGATTGAGACCCCATAATAGTACACCGAAATGCAGATGCGGAACTATTAGAGCATTGTACATAGTTATTAAAGTGGAACCTGGTAAAACATTTTTCATACGGTTCATTAGGCCGAGTGTACGAGAAATTTTGTTAGCAGTTTTGTCGGTGTGATGTTTCCAGCTTAGTGTCTCGTGCAGAGTTAATCCCAGAAAATTAAACCTTTCTACCTGTTCCAGGGGTTCACCACTGATCTTTAGGTCAAGGGTTATATTTGAGATATCTTTCTGTCTGAAATGGAAGAGCATAAACTTGGTTTTTTGGACATTCAGTGAGAGTCTGTTTATATTGAGCCATGTGGCAACCTTCTTAAGCTCATTGTTAATGGTTTCAGACAGGGCGTGTGTATTGAGCTGGTTATTGTCTAGTTCAAAAGAGCATATGGGGCTAACCAATGTGGTGTCGTCAGCATATAGTATGGCGCGGAAAGTTTGGCTCACTTTGTGAATATCATTCATATAAAGCAGAAACAAAAGCGGCCCCAGTATAGAGCCTTGTGGAACTCCTGTGCTGAGTGGTAGGACTGGGGATTTTGCTCCATTGAACTCTACATATTGTAGACGGTTTGTGAGATAGTCTTTAAACCAGTTTAGAGCGCTGTCCCGGATGCCATAATGGAATAGCTTATTTAACAGAATGTCGTGATTAAGCGTGTCAAACGCCTTCGACAAGTCCATAAAGACTGAGATTGGGATTTTTCCCTGGTCTAGATTATTGGCAATAATATCAACCATTTCAAGGGATGCGGTCTCTGTCGAATGCATTCGTCGAAAGCCATACTGACTTTTATACAGGAGACTATGATTTTCTAAGTAGGTGTATAATTGGTTGAAAACAGTTTTTGCCAATACTTTTGATATTGCAGGGAGGAGAGAGATAGGTCTGTAATTCTCAAATAGCTTACTGTCTCCTTTTTTATATAGTGGTATAACTTTAGCAATTTTTAGTTTTTCCGGTACAGCTCCGCTGTTTAAAGATTGATTTATTATGAGAGCAATTGGGGCTGCAACCAAATGATTTACAGCCTGAAGAAGTTTGGTTGATAATGAGTCATGGCCAGAACTTGACTTCGGTTTTAAGCCTTTAATAATATTGTAAATATAGCTATCGGAGATTGGAGTGCACTTGAAGGAAGTGTTGCTTTGAGTGCTCAGGAAATCTTTGTAATTTACCCCGGAGGGATCGGCTGGTATTGTTTGAGCCAGTTCAGGTCCTATATTGGCGAAGAATTGGTTGAATTTTGCGGCAATAACTTACTAAAAATGTTGTGGGCGTGGGCGTTTTCATACCCTTGTTATAGAATTCTTTAATAGCACTCCAAGTTTTCTGTGCATCATTTTTATATGATTCAAATAGAGTCATATAATAACTTTTCTTAGCATTTCTGATGCATTTCTGATGCATTTAGAAAGAATGGAGTTGTATGTATGGAGGTTTGTTGATAACCTGGAGTGTTCTATACTACCAGAAGGAGCCTGTTTCACTTTTCTGTACAATTTGTCCCTGTAGGCTATCGAGTGTAAGATACCCTTCGTAATCCACCTTGACTTCTTGTGCTTATGCTTATTAAAGCGAGCTACAGTAACTGGGTAACTACGCTCATAACATTTGACAATGGTTTGATGCATCTTATTGTAATTGTCATTGGGATCAGATGTAGAGTCTTGGTTCAACTCGGCCATAATATTACTTGCCTCAATGTGGTTGATAAAGTCTGTCAGACCCTTTTCACTATTAGTTCTCACATTAACATATTTTGGAGGCAGAGACTTCTTCTTGATGACATTCAGGGGTTAAATTGGGATTTTCTATGTAGGGGGGCTCTGATCCGGAGGGGCAAATTTCACAAATCTTTCGAGGATTATGCAGTAAATAAGTTGCCAAATTAAACAAAAAACACATCACCGTTAAAGTTAACTTTGTGAAAAGTAACCTACTAACAAATACTTTCCATTTTCCACCACTTGTTTGTCATGTCATCCATTCATATGGAGGTGAATCAATCAATATTAATACAATTATTAGTATTTGTTAGTAGGTTACTTTTCTAAAAAAAATATTCACAGGGTCAATGCTAAAATACACTACTCACCCAAAAGCCAGATATCACTAACTTTTTGTGAGTAGTGTATGTTCAAGGACCAATGCATAGCCAGGAGGAAGATTCAGATGATGAGCAACCATCCACAAGCAGTGAAGCAAGCAGCCAACAACTCCAGCATTTTTTATATGTTGCTTAATATGTACTCTGTAGATTTTGAGTGTGTTTGATGAGGACACATTAAGAGCTGATTCATTGATACAAATAAGTTTGAAATTCATCCAGCTAGGAATGAGAAATGTGATTCGGAGATGCATAGACTACTTGCTAAATCATTTAGAATTAGCAGCATTGTTCTTTTTAACTAGCGCTTGCGAGTTGACAGACCAGTAGCAGCCTATCCCTGCATGTCTAAGGTTAATTTTTCCTGCTTAATGAAAATGCAAGCCCATATCTAATGATATTAGCCTATTGGTGATGATCGACCTCTTTCAAAATACCGTGCACCTTTAATTTTGTTTCTCTTACCTCGCCATTCACCTGTCTACTACGATATGTCTGATGATGACCGATTGACGTTGTGTTGTCTGATCTGGGAGGAGGAGCTGCTGCGCAAGTTTCGTGCGCGATATGCCTACTTCTCAAACTTGCTCCAGATGTCTAGGCCAGCCTATCCCTACCATTATTTAGAATTGTGTTTTAAAACAACATAGATTTGCAATGGAAAAGTTGTAAATGAGTAGGACAACATTGCTCGTGAATTGACTAGGCAGACTGCCAAAATCGGCTGGAGCTGCTGCGCAGGAGAACTCCAGACCCGGCCGCCCCGGCCCAATTTAACCACTGATGACATTAATACACGTAAAGTATGGAAGATGGTCAGAAATTCTGCTGACGATAATTCCTGATAGAGATTTCATTGTCTCTGATGAATATCTGCAGAAAAATGTATCAATTAGAGTACAGTTCAGGTTGGAGAATCTGGTAGGCAGATTGATTTTGGGGTAAAAACCATGACTTGTCAACATATCCAAATATTCGGCATAAGAGTCTCTCTCTTTGACTTTGAGCAGGTCAATGTTAAAATCACCACAGAAGACTACATTATGCTTGAAACGCCCTAGTTTTTCCACCATAGGCCTGAATTTTTCCAGGAATGCAGATAAATGGCCTGGTGCACATACACAAACGCCCAAGGACCCTGTCATGATAAGCACTGCCAAAGCAAGCACTTGTCGAATCATTGATTACAAGTTTAACGGGAGGAATCAAACAGCATGATGTCCGTAGATCTACGTGTTTGACTTGCTGCATGACCTTCCCTGGCGGCGCCTCTCCTGTTTGTGCAGAGCTGAGGTAGGTGGAGCAGCTCACCTTCCTTCCTGCAGCTGCTTCAGCTGACAGCCAGGCCAATCCACACACATGCTGTGTGTGTGTGTATGTGTGTTAAGTGTGTGTGTGTGCGTGTGTGTGTGTGTGTGTGTGTGTGTGTGTGTGTGTACACCACACACACAAGCAGCAGACCAGCACAAGCATGGCAGATCCAGCGCTAATTAGCACCTTCACTGACCAACCAGGCCTTTTGTAGCACCTTCACTGACCAATCAGAGAGGATTAAGCACCATCACTGACCAAACAGAGAAGACTAAGCACCATCACTGACCAATCAGAGTGGACACTTAAGCAGCAGGGCATTCTGAAGATGTCTGGCCCTCCAGATGAGTCACGGCACCCAGGCGCATAAGAGGCACGTGGGCTTTCAGGGAGATGTCTTGCTTTTTTAAGTTTGCTGAGAGGTTTTTAATGACCACAGTCATTTGTTCTCACATGCAGGTCAAAGGGAGCATGAGTCACCTCGTGGATGATTATCATATCAAAACCTTTCTCAACACACACACACACACACACACACATGCTCTGTGTGGGGGGTAACGGTTGACCACCATCCCACGACTGACTGTATAATCAGTCATGGAAAACAATTATGTAGTTTTTTTTGTTTTACTGTTGAGTCGAAATGGAACGACATTAAAGTGTAGCTTCACCCCCAGCTCTGATTCTAACTCCACCCAATACATAGTTCAGACAAATGCTTAAAGAGTGGGCAAGAGGCTGAGTATTGAGCCCCTTTCATGACGTAAATAAGTCCCAAACAGTTGACTCTACGTCAGCATTTGCCTTGCAAGGATCAGGATTATTTTAAACAGTAGATTGCAAGTTGAGTAAATAAGTCCCAAACAGTTGACTCTACGTCAGCATTTGCCATGCAAGGATCAGGATTATTTTAAATAGTAGATTGCTAATTGAGCCAATTTCAATCCATAACAT
>NC_137921.1:10158902-10163902 GCF_963457725.1 Sprattus sprattus | reverse complement strand
CTATAACATTTAGAAGATAACAATCCCATACCGAAGTCACTCTCTCAATTCTTTATTGCAAAACAGATTTTGCTTTACAACATCATGCCTCACCATGAAATCATTGGACCCTTTTTGCGATTGACTACAACACTCTTCAGCTCAAACTGTGCTTTGACAGTGGTGATCTCCCTCCATGCCGCATATTTTGTGTTCTGCTCTCTGATGCCAAGGGTATCATGGAGAGATATTTCTTATTTTTATCCTACAAGAGACATGCATAAATAATGTCCGTCATCTCCACTTTCTCCTCCCCACCTTTCTCCTCTCCTCTTCCCCACCCACTCAGGCTTGTCTGCCAACACTCCACTTCTTCTGTTTACCCATGAGCCTCAGCGGGGGGGGGCAAGCAAGAACGACCCCAGAACTCATCCTCTCTCTCTCTCTTTCGCTCTCTCTCGTATCTCTCACTCTCTTTATCTTTACTCTGACTCTCCTTACACACACTATCCCAACCAATACACACATCAAAACATACACACAAAACACATACATACAACATTAAAAAGTGATACACAGTTAATCCAAGTAGATAGCTATTTGTTGTTTCCGAGTCTGTTTACACGGGCAAACTGGGATTTAAAAAACTATGTATACTGTCTATTTGTTCAAACATTCCAGAGTCCTAATCAGCTGTGGATCAGATGAGACCATTGTGACCCATTTTGGTCACATGCAGAACAGAAGTTCATGAGTGGGGATACCGGCGCCCACCATGCGCTGATCCGAGTAGAGTAGAGACCCATTTTTGACTGTTGTCTCTTGTCCTCCATCTATTTATGGCCTGATAGCCTCCATAGAAACCAACTCAGCACAACAAAGCCCAAAGCTATATTTCCAAAAAGAGAGAAAAAGCAGAGTTGCATGTGAGTTTTGCATTTTGAAAACAGGTCTTTGATTAGTGATTAGTAAACATCCGTTTTTAAGGGTCACCGCGGTTTTTAGAACAGCTTCATAACAAACCAAACTCTATGAAACTATTCAAAACAAACCAATGCCTCCTGAAGGCATTGGATTTTTCTCATGGAGCATTCTTCCAACGTACTGTCTTTATGAATACACTGTCAATGGACAGTAAAGGTTCTTTGGATGGAGTTTGTAGATTGTTGTTTAGATTGTTGCAACTTTATAACCTAAAGGAATAATGTTCTCCTTGTCAAGGAGTGTCCAGTCCTACAAGAAAGAGTCCTACTGCATCTTAGTATCCAGGGCAACTCAGTACAGGTATCATTTCCTGAACTACACCATGAAATTGAAGTGTAAAAGAATTGTAAATAAGTTATTATTAATTGGTTAATGAATGAATTGATCTCTTGGTTTGTGTAGCTTAGTCAGGAAAAACTGCCCTCTGACCTAAACTAAAACTCTTCTTTCTTTGTCTGCTCGAGTTGTGTTTATATGTGCTTTCAAGTTGCCTAGTGGCACAAACATACAGCATAAATCAGTGGAGGGGAAGAGACAATAACTATCGCTAAATCTCATAACTCATGTTAGGGTCTGCAGGGAAATGCCATATGGACTTGTGAGCTAATGGGTACAAAGAGCCTGATGTTTTTTTACATCTTTGGCTTAAAACAGGAATTATTTTTTATAAATGTAGCCATCTTGAAACCGCAATACTCACATACAACAATACACAGCAATTCTTGCCTTGTTGTTGTTTTTTTTTATCAGTTTTGAAATAAAAACGAAGACATGTAATATCTCTGCTTCAGAAACTACAGTGGGTTGTTAGGACTGAAAAAGTAAAACAGAGCGATTGCAAAAGAATAAAAACCTGCTGGTGATTTACGTCGTCCCATCCTGACCTTGTCCCCTCCATATCCTCTCAACTCAGGGAAACATACACTGACCCCATTAGCAGGAGCCCTTGTCTAATCACTCCCCTTCCTGTGGCCAGACTTAGGCTGGGGAGGAGAGGGGGAGTGCACAGGAACACCCTCCCTTTGCGTTCAGAGGATGGTGTCAACCTGTCAGAGGCTACCCTCACAGACACACACACACACACACACACACACACACACACACACACACACACACACACACACACACACACACACACACACACACACCACACACACACACACACACACACACAAACACACACACACACACACACACACACACACACACACACACAGACAAACACACACCCACACACACGCACACAGAGAGACAAACACACACACTCACACACATGCACAGAGAGAGAGAGAGAGAGAGAGAGAGAGAGAGAGAGAGAGAGAGAGAGGGACAGAGAGACAGACATACTGCAAACAGGCATTTTCTGAAAAAGTTGGCACATCGTGTGGTGCCGACGGTGTGTTGACCCTAAGGGTTTTCCAATCCCCTCCAGCCAGACACCGGCTGACGGAAACATCCTCTCTGGGAGAACACAACAGCGGTGCCCGTGGTGCCCGCTAAGAATACACACACCAATGATAACTCCAAAGATGTCCACGCAGAACACACACCATTACAGAAGACAAACAACGGGACAAGGGCTCTCACCACCAAGGCTTCCCCCGGCAGTCTGGGACTTTCTTTGGCCTTCTAGAAACAAACTTCTCAAACTTTTATGTGGTGGTGTTCCTAGCCTTAGCATGCGTCCTCATATCATGCAGAGGCAGGAAAGTCAGATATGCTACCTCAACTGGAGTTTAGATTAACTAAAGGATGCTTATAAAGTCTGTTGGTGCTCACAAAGGCTCAGTTAGATCAGGGCAGGTGTGATGGGAGACCAGGTAGGCCTACACAAAGTTGGACATTGATGGAGTCTCGTTATGAATAGGTCTTTAGACCACTTAACCACAGCCTGAGCCTCTTCACTTTTTGACTTGGGACTTTCAGCTTTAACTTTCAGCAAAGCCCACTGTCCATTTCAGCGTACCGTAAGGAGGATGATCATCACCTCTTACCGTAGTTAATCTATGGAATCTCTACAGCCATGCACACTACAACGCTAAATGTTACTGATGCACTGCGTTTTCATAATTAGACGTATTCACACAAAGGGAGTCATGGCCAGAAAAGACGGCAAAGGACAACAAAAACAATATCGTGGGAGGGTTTGAAAAAGCACCATAAGTGTCATAAAATATGTCTCCCTCAAAGAGGAAGCATCATTTTAGAGGCTATGACCTCACAACGCCATAACATACACTAACCTTTACGACAGAGCGACACAGGGGGGGGGGGGGCGGAGTCAAGCATCCCTTTGCCATGTCACCCAACAGAAGGATAGAGGAGGTGCTTTACTAATTCATCGGGAGCCGCTGAATGTTTAAACGTGGCTTATTTACAGACCTCATGTACCGCGCCTCTGAGTTCCATTGTTGGGCCTACTCACCAGATCCTTCGGCAGCGGCAGCAGCGACCGCTGCATGTCGGAACAGCGTGTGTCCACGCCCGTAAATGATTGATATGGGATTGCTTGCCACTGGCTTACCCCTTGACGCACTCTCTGAGAGATCCAATGGGAGCAGTTGTGGCTCATCGCTCTCCGTAACAGGGGCGTAGCCAGGAATTTTTTTCTGGGGGGGCCAGCTCTGGCCAGTCTTTTATTTGGGGTGGCTCTTGATTGTCAAAAACTACTATTTTAAAACTCACACACATGCTGCGAATATGGGGCTTGTAGCGTAAGTGACAAATGACAATATAAAACGACTTGATAAAAAAAAATACTAATGCATTTATTTCAGCTTCATACCGTTTCTGTTCAGGAGGGATTTTTTTTTTTCCATTTTTTTTTTGTGCTGTGAGGTTGGAGGGGGGCCGGCAGGGTGGCCATTCTCTGACCAATGGTGGCTGTGGCCCCCCCTGGCCACCACGTGGCTACGCCCCTGCTCCGTAAGGGCCGAGGCTAGTGTGGCCACGACAGGCGCGATACTTGATATTGTGCTGGATGTGAAAATCAGACATTAGCTGCAGAGCAAGGCATTAACAGCTTTTTCAACTATCATCTGACGCAAAATCAAACACAGTACTAGAACCTGATGGATAGTAAGAGTCACATTTGTTAGAGCCTGTCTCGATCGCTTACACACTATTTTAACTAAACAGCCCAAACCATGATGCCATCCACCAAAAGAAGGACCCATACTTTTTCACTTATTTGTATTGATTGTGTGTTATGTTTGGAAAACACTGAACAGGGTTCTCTATATCAGACACGTCATTCAAAACTAAAATCCCTGTTTCTTTTTGGAAAACACTGCAAATGCCACACCATTTACCAATTACCCAAACCCAGTCCGCACTACCTAATCACTTAGAAATCAGAGTTTGAGCACCATAAATAGGCCATAGGTTAGATACCTTGGTTCAGACCACAATGTTGGCCAGTATTGGAGAGAGAGGAAGAGGATGAGGAACCATCACAGATGAGCTCTGGCCTACTCTGGTTGACTGTGTAGTCAGCCATGGGTCGTGTTTTGCTGTCGGGTGGCTGAGCAGAGGTCAAAGAGGAAAACCAAAAGCCCATGTGTTTTTCAGCAATCAGAAAAAAAAATGTAACTAAACATAAAAAGTAATGATGTCATCTACCAAAAGACAGATCCATTTCCCCGAGCGGTTAACCCTATTCCAGGTGTCACACATGATACAGATTTAGAAAGCACTGGCATTGAGAATCATTAATTCATCACAGCTCAAACCAAATAACATGTCATGCAACATTGTTCACGAACCAATCAGAATCTCAGGATGGATAGGCAGATGGATCTCTGTGTTTTTTCTCCTTTGGTTTACATTAGTAAATACATGGAAATGATTTTACTGTAGTCTGTGTTCTTTATGAGTTGCACATTTTACAGTAACCTAATTTACTTTTGTTCTCATTTTTATTTTTTTTTACGACAGTACATTGAGGAACATTGATACGTGTATGTGTTGTGTCTTTATGTTCTTTATGTTGTGTTCATTGTTCTTCTGGTTGCAGTACCAGGCTTTTATGGTAGTGT
>NC_137921.1:10126402-10151402 GCF_963457725.1 Sprattus sprattus | reverse complement strand
GGGAAGACCAGGGACTATGTGCACGTGCACGCGCACACACACTCACACACACACACACACAAACAAAAACACAAACACACACACAAACACAAACACAAACACACACACACACACACACACACACACACATCACTACATGTCCACGAGCACACATTAGTGGTACATATGGTACACTCACACAAGCACAGACACACTCATCTGTGTGTACACTAACTTAAACGTAGATACAGTGTATGGTTTCACACTTCGACATAAATTAATGAAGAGTGGCCTGGAAGAGGGGCTCTTGGAATCAGCCACAAGTTTGCTGTGAAAGGAAAATATTTTAAAACTTCTCCCCACTTTTTTTTTATAAAAGAATGTGCTTCCAATCAAGAAATTAAGACATTTCGTCAGGAAGATATGGGCCAGAAAGAGTAAGGCCCAGATGAGACAGGAAACAAGCTTCATTAGAAACTCTCATTTTCACTCATTGAGTCTAACGATGTTAAATGCGAAAAGCAATTTTCAGTTCTTGGTCTGCACGGAGCTTAGATATGTAAGTATGTGTAGTGGGACAAAACGTGTGCTACCCGCCCTTTCGTTAACCTCTCTGTGACCTTTTCTGCCACTACCAGCACAAGTGTGGATAACAAATCTTATGTCCTCAAGACCTCAAGAAAATTGGCAAATAATAAAGTAGCATGCGTGTGTTTGTTTGAGAGAGAGAGTGAGTGAGAGAGAGAAAGCTCATTCTAAAACAGCAACGTCTTTTTTATCTTCTCTCACATATCCGTGGTTTTCGATCACAACAGTCACCAATTTCTCTAAACCATGTGATACCCCTCCCCTCCCTGCTGAAGGCCTCTCAGAACAACATCCTGAGGAAACCCATTTCACCTCACCAAAACCACCAACTTTACAAATTATTACTCCTATAAAATACCACATTTAGGGCCCAAAGCCCAGAGGAATCCCACGTGGAGGGGAGGGGCGTATAAAGGGGGCGGCTAACAGGGCAGTCTTAGCTTTGGGACAGCAAAAAGCCGTGCTACGAATGTTCCCTTGGTCTGAGGCAAAGAAACAGAATGCATGCAAACAGCCAAATACATGAAAGCTGTCAAGGGCTTTTTTGGGGGGTAGACACTGCTGGCCATTACCGTATAAACACAGTGCATTCCATTAGAAAGCGCTACAATGTTCAGGCTATCGAGGTTTTGAGCTCTGTGGTGGCTTTAAGTATAGTAACTTAGCATGTGCTTATCATTATATAATGTAATTATCTCTACATCTATGTAATCACTTGTGCCAAACTTGGACTTTCATGGACTGTTACCAAACAAGCCCCATCCTGAGTTGTCAATCAACAATCAACAAAGCTCAAAATGGAGCTTTCTTCCGGAACATTCAAGTCAGCCAGCCACGACTGGCATTGGCCGAGCACATCCAGTTGAGCCGGGCTCCATCTTGGCTCTGGTTGCACATGAGTCATCCTCTCACATCCAGTTGAGCCGGGCTCCATCTTGGCTCTGGTTGCACATTAGTCATCCTCTCGCATCCAGCTGAGCCGGGCTCCATCTTGGCTCTGGTTGCACATGAGTCATCCTATCACCACACTGTGTATGGGGAGGGTGGCATGAGGTGTGCCCTTATGACTGAAGCGCTGACGGGGCCTCATTACTGGAAGGCTGGCCGGCATGAACACCTCAGGCACAGATCAGGTTTCAGCAAACACAGTTTCTCAGATAAACCAGAGTGTCTTCTCAAGGCGTGTGTGAGCTGGGAAGATGAATTCCAGGTACAGTGTGTGTGTGTGTGTGTGTGTGGGGGGGGGTTGGTGTGGGTGTATGTGTGGTGTGTGTTTGTGTGTGTGTGTGTGTGCATGCATGTGCGCACGCACGTGTGTGTGTGTGTGTGTGTGTTGGTGCGTGTGTGTGTGTGTGGGTGCGTGCCTTTATCATGTTTCATTAGTGAGGTCAGGTATTACTCTGTGATGTGAAACTTGCCTGCTGGTCAGTCGACGCACTTGTGTCACCAGGCAGAAAGCATGATGATGTCATCAGGAATGCATATAATCAAATTTTATTTGATGAAAGTGTGGTTGGTTATGAGCTTGAGTGTGTGTGTGTGTGTGTGTGTGTGTGTGTGTGTGTGTGTGTGTGTGTGTGTGTGTTTGTGTGTGTGTAAGGGAAGGGTGTGTGTGTGTGTGTGTGTGTGCACGTGTGTGTAGCACTTTATGTGCCAATTTGTGGCCTGCACAGTTGGCTCTGTGGTTCTGACAGAGTCAGTTCCATGAGCTGAGGCATTAGGCCCTGAGCCAGACTCAGCAGCAGGAACTCTCTTTCTGTGGAACACCAGCCAGGGTGGGAGCAGCAGATCGATACCGCTGGCTGTGTGTGTGTGTGTGTGTGTGTGTGTGTGTGTGTGTGTGTGTCAATTCATTTCAATTCAATTTTATTTATATAGCGCCATAACAATACAATTGCCTCTAGGCGCTTAACAGAGCCCAGAGCCTAAACCCCCTTAGTGCATGCACAATGGCAACATGGGCAAGAAAAAACTCCCTGTTAGGCAGGAAGAAACCTTAAGCAGAACCACGGCACATAAGGGGGGAACCAACTGCTTGAGGTCGGCCAGGTGGAGTTAGGAAGGTGGGAAGTGGGGAAGGGGGAGGGTTGTGTGGCAGAAGGGGAAGGGAAACAACAGGGGTTGGACACAGCTAGCATTTGGTCGCTGGACTTATGTATATAGACAGAGTATGTATACAGACATCCGGTGGTAAATACATGATACAGGCAAGACCAGTTTACTGTACTCATAGGGTTACTGTTACAGGGGTAAGGGATGTAGGGACAGAGAAACATTTCAGTGGTGGCAATAATGTATATGTGACAGTGGCAACATGCGCAGTATGCTGTACAGGAAGCGACGAATCAATCAGCCCAAACCACACTCAAAAAGAAGCTCTCAGCACACCTTTCTTTTTCCGAGCTGGCACATGAGTGATTGAGTCGGCTCCTGGCCACGGTACAACATACGCTGTCTATAGCCCAGTTTTGTTGGTGAGGGGGGTATTGCATTTCTTTAAATGTGTTTTAATTCTACTGGCATTGAGCATTTAGTTTGGTTTGGTATATGTGGAGATTTTAGTCGTAGGCTTTGTTAGGGTTGCAGGGCAGAGTGCCCATTTGGCTGGTGACAGTCACAACACGCGCCGTATGCTGTACGACATGCCGTAGGACATTATTTGTGTTCGGATGTCTGGGTGGCTGGCACAGCAGGTGATGGGTTTGTCGACGCAATTACTTTTGGCTATAGGATGCACTAAAGAGGAATGTCTTTAGCCTTGATTTGAATATGGGTACGGTGTCTGCATCTCGGATGGAGGCAGGGAGATTGTTCCAGAGGAGGGGGGCTCGGTAGCTAAAGGCTCTGCCTCCTATTGTGGTTTTTGATATTCTTGGAATTACCAGGAGGCCTGCACTCTGGGAACGGAGCAGCCTTGGAGGGCAGTAGGGGACGACTAATTCCTTGAGGTAGTTTGGAGCCAGGTCGTTTAGGGCTTTATATGTTAGCAGGAGTACTTTGAAATCGATTCTACTTTTGACGGGGAGCCAATGCAAAGAGGCGAGTACCGGTGAGATGTGTTCATATTTTTTAGTTCTGGTGAGTGTGCGAGCAGCAGCGTTCTGTATAAGTTGGAGGCTCTTTATAGTGTTGATGCTGCATCCGGACAGGAGAGCATTACAGTAATCGAGGCGGGAAGTAATAAATGCGTGGATTCGTTTTTCTGCATCTTGGAGGGATAGGACCTTTCTAATTTTGGCAATATTGCGTAAATGAAAAAATTATGACTTTGAGATCTGTTTTACGTGTGAGTCAAGTAGGAGGTCTTGGTTGATAGTTACACAAAGGTTTTTTTATGTTAGTGTTGGGTGTTGGGAAGCCATTGAGTGTGGGTAGATGGGTAGATAGTGTAGTTAGTGTAGTTGTGGGCCTACAAGCATAACCTGTGTGTTTGTGTGCATGCGAGCAGGGAGTGTGGGTGGGAGCAGATCGATACCACTGGCTGTGTTACAGTACTTACTGTGTGTGTGTGTGTGTGTGTGTGTGTGTGTGTGTGTGTGTGTGTGTGTGTGTGTGGGACCAGCTGATCGATGCCGCTGGCTGTGTTACAGTAAAACCAGCCAGGCCTTCGCAGGAGTCATGTTACAACCACAAGCCCTGATGAGTTCCATGAGAATGTGACGTACATGTGATTACAGTAAAGCCTGTTTATCGGCCATGTTTTTCCGCATAGGGTCTTCCTCTCTATAGCTCCACTTGCTAGGCCCCTCCTGTGGATGCAGAGAGTAGTATCAGGTTTCTGGCCCTCGTACAAATGTTCTGGCTCTATTACAGGAAGGTGAGTCACTCTTTGCCGGGTTTGCATTACTGATATATGGCCTAATTTGGGTGATGTATGTATTGTTTACAGTAATTCCTCCTACGCAGTGTTTCCCAAACTTTTTACAGTCCCGTACCCCTTCAGACATTCAATCTCCAGCTACGTTGCGGTCAGAGTGTATGTTTGGCACCCTGTAGACCCGGGTTCCGGGTGGGGTGACTACGCACTGCCTGCGCTACAAATGGTGTCAGAAGTGGGATGGCTTGCTGTGAGGTCATCTGAGGTGTGCCCGTAAAACTGTATGAGAGACCCCAAGGTAGGTTGACCCCTGTGTGAGGGACCCCATAGATGGGTGGAGCACTTGTGTGTGGGGTGCCCTGGTTGGGAGAAGTGTGGTTGGTGGATCGCGAGGGTGTATGTGCTGTGTGGGCAGTGTGACGATGTGCCGTCACTACACATGAGTATGTGCTCTGATCGCCATACCAACAAGCCTGGCTCTTAGGCTTTGCGGTCAGAGTGCATGTTTCGCACCCTGTAGACCTGGGTTTCAGCCCGGATGTGGTGACTGCGCTCTCCCTTCGCTACATAGACATTAAGTTATTCTACTTCTAGGCCAGGTACACACACACACACACACACACACACACACACACACACACACACACACACACACACACACACACACACACACAAACACACACACACACACACACACACACACAGACACACACACACACACACAATCTACAGGTATTCACCTTCCAGGCCACACACTTATGTATAGACATTCAGTTATTCTACTTCTAGACCAGGTACACACACACACGCACACACAGACATCACTAAGAGTTATTAACCTTCTAGCTTCTATGCTGTTCAGTAATGGCCCCTTCACACCATAATGGACCCAGTCTGTATGGGCCCTTGCCTTCCAGATGTATCTATAGACACACTCAGACTCTGTATAGGCCCTTGCCTTCCAGCTGTATCTATAGACACACTCAGACTCTGTATAGGCCCTTGACTTCCAGCTGTATCTATAGACACACTCAGACTCTGAGGGCCCTTGCCTTCCAGCTGTATCTATAGACACACTCAGACTCTGTGGGCCCTTGCCTTCCATCTGTATCTATAGACACACACAGACTCTGTGGGCCCTTGACTTCCAGCTGTATCTATAGACACACTCAGACTCTGTGGGCCCTTGCCTTCCAGGTGTATCCATAGACACACTCAGACTCTGTGGGCCCTTGCCTTCCAGGTGTATCCATAGACACACTCAGACTCTGTATAGGCCCTTGCCTTCCAGCTGTATTTATAGACACACTCAGACTCTGTGGGCCCTTGCCTTCCAGCTGTATCTATAGACACACACAGACTCTGTGGGCCCTTGCCTTACAGCTGTATCTATAGACACACACAGACTCTGTGGGCCCTTGCCTTCCAGCTGTATCTATAGACACACTCAGACTCTGTGGGCCCTTGCCTTCCAGCTGTATCTATAGACACACTCAGACTCTATGGGCCCTTGCCTTCCAGGTGTATCCATAGACACACTCAGACTCTGTGGGCCCTTGCCTTCCAGCTGTATCTATAGACACACTCAGACTCTGAGGGCCCTTGCCTTCCAGCTGTATCTATAGACACACTCAGACTCTGTGGGCCCTTGCCTTACAGCTGTATCTATAGACACACTCAGACTCTGTGGGCCCTTGCCTTCCAAATGTATCTATCCAGCAGGCAAGAGGGATCTGTCTCGCCGACTCGCTGTGCAGAAAGCAGACTGTTTACTCCCCCTACGGCTGCAGGAATCAATCACTCCTGTTTACGTCTCAATTTCAGAGTGGGCAAAGAGCAGCAGAAGATCAACAAACAGTAAACAAACCCAGAAGAGGGGAGAGGCATGGACCCCCCAGTGAGTGGAGGCAAGAATAGGGGGAGCATGCAGAGAGATAGAGAGAGAGAGAGAGAAAGAGAGAGAGAGAGGAGGAGGAGGAGGTGGAGAGAAGAGGATAGGGGAGAGGAAGGGAAGGGAAAGCCTCCCTTTGTTTTGTGTTGTTGTTACAAGATTTACTCAGGGACGGCTGGTTTCCAGGGGACGGCTGGTTGCCAGGGGACTGTGCAGGGGATGGATTGCAGATGCTGCAGAGGCTCTGAGACCTGACTCACCATTTGGACCTGGAGCAGTGGACACTGAGGCCAGTCCGAGCAGGACCACAAGACCCACTGGAGGAGAACCGCTGAGGCCAGTCCGAGCAGGACCACAAGACCCACTGGAGGGGAACCACAGAGGAAACCCCTCTCAGTGCAAGAGACGCGAGCTGCTAACACGCTAACTGCGGTTCTTGCAGTACACACACTAAATACACATCTAAATCACAAACATACACACAGACACACAGTCATTAACTCCATATAGCATGATTGATAAAGTTGCATACATATACTATATTAAAGAGAGCTGCTTTTCTTCCCAACTTCCATTGAAGAGCTTGAATAGATATTCACATTTTTCTCAATGCTGCTGCATCTGTCCAAAAAGAATAAAAAACCTGTAAAAACAAATCTGTAGCAACACTTGGAATGAGAATTTTTGGGCAGCTTTTTATCTGCATCAGATAAAAAAAATGGGAATAAACATTAGGCTGCTTTAGAGCTCTAAGAATAGTTTGAGAACAGATAGGTCCATCTCATATCAGTGTTCCAAGCAGAAGCACTATAGTTGCTTCCATTAGACCAAAGACGCTTCCATGTTTGACTGAAACAGAGCTGGAGACACCAGGCAGTGGCATGAAACCAGGCCTGGTTAGCTGACCTTTTTCGAGCAACTCTAGCCACGTCTCTACTTCTGCAAGCGCTCCTCGTGCCGCGTGGTTAAGTTAGAGAGGAAATATGATGCTTAGTGAGAACTTCATTCCCTGGCGTAGTGGCAAAGGGAGGTCTAGCTCTCGATACAGATGCCATTCAAATCATCCCAGCAGTCTCCGGGTGCTCTACCGGGGTCAAGGGGTCACTGCCGCACCTATCGCTAGCCCTCTCCCTCGTGCTTCCTGCACCTGCATCCAAAGCCAGGTCTGATGTGTCAGAGGAGGACCCGGGTAAATGTCAGCTCTTGTGATACAGCCGTGGATGTCCAAAATGACACTTATGGCTGTTTAATATTTACAGCGTGTGGCAGTTTGGCCCACACCATAGAGAGGAATGGAAAATAAAACACTCAATGAGTAAACATGTGGACGCACAGCTGGACGCAAAGGGGAGGCGTATCTTCCAGAGATAAGAGACGAATGTTGAATGAAATATGAAGAGAAGATAAACTAATTCCTAGGGAGAGGTCAGCGATAGTATCCCCTCCGCTTTGGAATGTTGGCTTAAGACCCAGAGAACATAACCTGGTGCCTTTTTTTTTAATGAAAAAATTCAAAACCGGTTCTGGAATACGCTTAAGAAGCATGACCTGCAAAGCCCTAGTGTGAGCAAAGGTCACTGAAGGTCACTGCTCCATCCGGTCATTGAAATCGAAGGCGTAATGCTTCTGACTGGTCTAATCACTAGTCAGGCCATATCTTTTCATCACAATCCAATAAAGGCATTCCTTTCAGTGACAAATGACTTTTGCTTCCAGGGAGCCAATCCTCAGCACCGCTAAACAATTGAGGAGACTTCAGCACCAGAAGTAGAGTAGTGAACAAATGACTGGATGACTCCCTGTTCAAACTCAGCTTCCCTTGATCACATGTAAAGTGTCCCTGAGCAAGACACAGACACCAAACAGACCCAAAGCTCAGTCGCTATCTCCATCAGCAATATGTGTGGGGTATACCTTGTAATATGTGTGGGGTAAATCTTGAAGTATTTGTGGGGTATACCTTGTAGTATGTGTGGGGTATACCTTGTAGTATGCGTGGGGTATTCTTTGAAGTATGTGTGGGGTATACCTTGTAGTATGTGTGGGGTATACCTTGTAGTATGTGTGGGGTATACCTTGTAGTATGCGTGGGGTATTCTTTGTAGTATGCGTGGGGTATTCTTTGTAGTTTGTGTGGGGTATACCTTGTAGTATGTGTGGGGTATACCTTGTAGTATGTGTGGGGTATACCTTGTAGTATGTGTGGGGTATACCTTGTAGTATGTGTGGGGTATACCTTGTAGTATGTGTGGGGTATACCTTGCAGTATGTGTGGGGTATACCTTTAAATATGTGTGGGGTATACCTTGTAGTATGTGTGGGGTATACCTTGCAGTATGTGTGGGGTATACCTTTAAATATGTGTGAGGTATACCTTGTAGTATGTGTGGGGTATACCTTGCAGTATGTGTGGGGTATACCTTTAAATATGTGTGAGGTATACCTTGTAGTATGTGTGGGGTATACCTTGTAGTATGTGTGGGGTATACCTTGTAGTATGTGTGAGGTATACCTTGCAGTATGTGTGGGGTATACCTTGTAGTATTTGTGGAGTATTACTTGTAAATACCTTAGAGAGCGTCAATAACATAAAAAGTGCCACATAAATAATGTCCATGAAAGCTGGGATTCAGAGGAAAACACATTTACAAAATAAAATTAAAACTACTGATTTTCAGAGTGAATGTAATTTATTGTCAGTCCCATAGAGACACACTTAGCCATTTGTTTTTATTTACAGCAATTGCAGTAACTTTCCAAGCGTATGTCCCCAGTAACCACGTTTAAAGAAAATAAATCAAAAAGGCATACATTTTATCAAAAACATTTGATCAATTAACATATGTGCATATTCATGAAAAAAAGTCAACCACAACTATAACAATATGCTACATCTGTCATCAATCCGCACAGCAGGGAGACAGAGCTCGTCTCTGCATCCACCTACCTCAGGACTTCAGACGCCCCCTATGGATGGATCTATGTAACTGCAAGCCATAATAATACTGCACCTGCAGGTACTGTGGCCAGAAACCTAATTGAACTAAGGGGGTGAAACTGTCTAGTAAAGCAAAGTAAAGCATGCATGCCCATATACATATGGACACACTAAAAAAATACACCCTTGGTCCCACAAAACACAGTCTCCAGCTCGCTCTCTCACATTCTCAGAGACGCACGCACGCACACACACACACACACACACACACACACACACACACACACACACACTGTTGATCACATAAATCTGACAGAGAAAGAAAAAGTAGTCACACTCTAAACACAGGTCCTTGATTATATCATATCAAGTCTCACCGTGGCCCCATCATTGTGTTCCACCATTAGCCTGTTATGCTTAGTTCAGATTAGAGACCACAGTTCTAGGGAACAGAGTAAACTTCACCAAGGTCAGCTCTGTGGGGGAGGGGGGACACACCGACTGACTGACATTTACCTCAAGACTAACCATGGCTGAAACTGAATAGGAAGTAATGAGGTCCCATGTCTAGATGGCATGGCGTAGAGGTCACCAGCAAACCCCGAGAGGTCGCCCCCCGCCCAAAAAAACAGAAATTGGATCGGATATGCAGGTTAACTCGGGTCATGCCAGTGGCCGTCTCAGAGGCTGGTTGGAGGTCCAAGTTACTCAGTCTTCTTCTGGCTCTGCTGTCGTGCTGCTTTCCTCTTCAGCTGCAGGATTTTCAGCTCAGTCATGGTACAGAAGGTACGGTACACCCACACGGCCTGGAAACACAAACGCACACAGCCATCATGCTTCTCTATTCAGAGGTGTTACCTACCCTGTATTAACATTATCCTGCATGTGCACTTAAATCAGAGCCTCAGAGGGGAAGAACTGGATGCTTCCTTTAGCTAAAGGTGGAGAAGGCTACTTGGAGAAGGTAAATAACCACAGTAGTCCACCACCGTGGCAAAAGCTGCAATCAAACTCACCACAATGATGATGGTATTAAACAGAAGAGGGACTGAGTACACCAATGAGATGAACATTCCTTTGGAGTCAAAGTACTGGAGCTTGGAGAACAACCTAAAGTAGAACAGCACAGTGACTTAAGCGTATTTTGAGAATGGATTTGGCAGAGGGTTTCAAAACTGACAGTTTGGAGACTTACCTCCAATTCATGGCTGCCAGCTCATTCAGATACTCTGCACTGGCCACCATTCCAACTGCATATCAGATTGGATACGTACAGGTTATATCATTATAAAACTCAAACTCAAAAATGCAGATTTTACAAAGCAGGTTTCTTAACGCTAATTCAGGCCAGCTTGATACTACATTAAACAGTGTTATTGTAATCCATGTCATTGACCATGCATCTGACCCAGTAGTTTCACTTGTTTAGTAGTAGTTGGGTGGGTGTTAGGGGCAGCAAGTATCATAAGACCGACAGGGGTGAACATGGTGTACCATATACTTTGCATGCTAACTGGCCAATCGATGTCAATTTCACACTTTCAGACCGTACTGACTGAGAGACAGTGACAGAAAAGATTCACTTACCCATCATTAGGAACAGACATATTTGAAGACGGTAATGTTTGCAAGTCAATAGAGTAGCGACAAAGCAAAATACATGAAACGCAAGGAGTCCTATAAGCCATGTCTCAGACCACTGGATCTGAAAAAAATAAATAAAACGGGAATTAGCTAAGACAATGTTGCCCTGGTTACTTGTTTATATAATGTGCTAAACAAAACCAGAATATGTAAGGTTACACATGTGTCATGTCAACATCAAAACATGCTTTTTACAATTTCACAGTTTCTTTGCCATTTGAATAGACATCGAAGCAATTTCACAAAAATCTATGGAAATAATATACTGTTCGTCCAAGTGAGACTGGTTTGTTATTTTCAAAGATCTGACAAGAGTGGCGTTAAACTTGTCTAACTAACAACCATCCTATCTTGCTATAACTCTAACATGTCAGCTAACTTTAGCTAAAATGTCTGGCCTGTGGGTTTACCTGAGTTAACAAGCATATAGCGACATAATATGAATTGTATTGTGTACTTACAGTTTGCAGGAATGTCCACACAGACGTTACCCTTAAATTGCTGAAGGCATCAATTGGGATAGAACTAGTATTTTGTGCTTTCGAACCTGTCATTTTCACAAATTTAGGCAGGCAGATGAGCAACGTTGGCTAAGCAAAACCCCACTATTGCTTCCTACTTCCGCGTTCTTCTTCCTCGCCAAGTGCAGTGCTGCATTTCACTTTAAGTGGGCTTTACTGCCACCCATTGGGGAAATCGTTTTGCGACGCAGATTTAAAGTTGAAAAGAAAACCTGCCTTGTACCAAGGACAAACATGGTACCAGAGTTTTATTGAACTAAGTTAATAGTCTTTAATAGTCCGGTTTTCTACATTCCCTACTCCTGCCCAATTCCCATATTAAGATATCGCTGCTTAGATAGCCCTCTTCAGATTTAGAATCAATGCAATATATCAGTGCAATAAACAATTTGTTCCAACTTTTTAATAATGAAACGACAGTGTTTGTATCACCCTTTTACAAACGGTTTACGACCCACACCCATAGACATGTCTATGCCCACACCACTCCGTTGACGGAATCCCACAACATGGGCACTCGTTTTCCTGCTGATTGGTCAGTTAAAGACATGCGTGATGACAGTATGGTTTGACGTTGTCCGCGCGGGAATAACTCAGCTGGGAAGACCGCTGGATGGGCTCCTAGTGACCGAGTTTCCCACCTCTTAAGTTATTTTGAGTACGTGTAATCTGCATTTAAACTTGTAACAACATACCGGCAAGTGTGTTCTGATTAACCTTAGCAAGACAGTGTTTGCGTCTGTAGAGGACTAAGATTAACCAATGTCAGATAGCTAACGTTACGTTAGCATAACAAATCTCAGCTAGTCACTGATCTCAAAAAGAAACTTTTTGAGATCAGTGCAGCTAGTGCAGTTAGCTAATCGGCAACGTCATAACGTTAGATAGATCTCCATCACTAGCCTACACATGACTTTGGACTCAACACTAGTTCTACTAAACCTAAGGTTAGTTTGCAATCTAACGATATAACTTATCCATCCAAGTACATAAAGGAGGTTACTGGTTTCCATGACAAATTACTCTTTTATGGTGGGTTTTATGTTATGTTCGTAACGTTTTATATCTGTTAAATTAACGATTGTTAGCTAACGTTAGCGTTTATACGGAGTTGTAGACAAACGCGACTTTGTTTCTGTGTCGACGTTGTGTCTGTTTGCTATATGTAGATATACACACACACACACCCACACCCACACTCCTCCAGTTGACTAATAGCCACTGTCAGTGTCAGGGGAGTTTTCTGAAGAAACGAAAGCTAGATAATTGGCAGGAACTGATGTCATAACTACGAATACTTTTGACATGTTAATGTAATGTAACGTTATTATATCCAAGAATACATCAACTCTCGCCAACTGAGCAAGTTGACGCTGTGAAAGATGTCCAAGCGTAAGAGTGAGTCCACGAGAGAGAGCCAGCACAAAAGGTTGCGGTCTTCTCAGCCAGATGAAGACGGCGAGGAAGAGGAATTAGCCTTAACGTTGACTTCACAACCTGATGCTGATCCGTTGCCCTCAGCCTGCGTAAGTCTTTAAATTAATTATTGCGCATGTCATATCTTGTCTCAGTCGACTGTAGTTTAAACGGAATTTGACTTATTTTTCCAGACGGCGGGAGATGTCGGCATCGTAGAAAGCATCACTCTGAAGAACTTCATGTGCCACGCGCATCTTGGACCCTTCACGTTCGGACCGAATGTCAACTTTGTAGTCGGGAACAATGGAAGTGCGTGAGGCCTCTCCTTCATTGCCCGTTCTGTTTCTTATTAATGTCTTGTAACCATCACACGCCCCTGTGTCATGTCAATTGTGATTTTAAATAGCTGTGAAAGTTAGTTTAGTTTGAGTTTGTGGAGTATTCCATCGTGTATCATACTCTGTTTGAGAAGGTGAAGAATTTGCGTGTGTTATATATTGTTTAGTTGCATCAGTGTTTTGGATGTCATTGTCTGTCTGTGTGTGCTTTCCATATGGGTTCATGAGTGTGCATCTTAGTTTTGAGAGTTATTCTGTGTGTGTGTGTGTGTGTGTGTGTGTGTGTGTGTGTGTGTGTGTGGTTCCTCAGGTGGGAAGAGTGCTGTGCTCACAGCACTGATTGTGGCCCTTGGAGGGAACGCTCAGACCACCAACAGAGGCTCTTCACTTAAATGCTTCGTCAAGGAGGGAGAAAGGTACATAAAACTGCAGGGAAATTGAGTCGACCTGTCTCAGCTAAGGGTTGCAATAGTCCACTTCCCTGTCTGTATTCCCACCTTAACCACCACCAACAGCGCACACACACACACACACACACACACACACACACACACACACACACACACACACACAAACAACCAGCTTTTGCATCACTGTCTCTGATCACCGACA
This sequence comes from Sprattus sprattus, assembly GCF_963457725.1. Lineage (NCBI taxonomy): Eukaryota > Metazoa > Chordata > Actinopteri > Clupeiformes > Clupeidae > Sprattus > Sprattus sprattus. The sequence goes on along the minus strand of NC_137921.1, from coordinate 10,137,655 downwards.
TGTTTTGTCTTTTATGGTGAGGGTGTTGAATACGAGTTCATCTTATTGTTTGTTAATGCGTGTAATATGTGTTGTACTCATTTATGCTACTTAGAATGATAAAAATGTGACTCCCATATGTAATATATGTTTCTATGTATACTATAACGATGTGTTTATTTCTGACTGCATTTGGAGTGTCAGCATGTCCTTTTGCACCTGCAGGTTTTCATGTCTGATGAAGCCAATAAACCACTTTTGGATACAAAAATAAAAAAAAAACGTTTTTTAAGGTACTTTTTTGAGAGCGAGCTCCGTCCTTGATTTATGAGCATGTCCTTTAAAACACATTTGCCTCTTTGCTCCCAGCTCTGCTGAAGTGTCCATTACACTGAGAAACAGGGGAAACGATGCCTTTAAGCCACAAGTCTATGGCCAGGCCATCACTTTGGATCTGCGCATCTCCAGCGAAGGTCTCAGGACATATAAACTCCGCAGCAAAACTGGTAAAGACTGAAACGCACACACACACACACCATAAGGACCCCAACACGTACAGTTTCTTGACATATTAACACAGCACCACTGACAGCCAGATTGACCAGACTGTACTTGTTTGAGTTTTAGTTACAGAAGATCTCTGAGAAGCATTTCTATGCCAAATTGAAGCAGAAGTTATAGGTACATTTGTTTTTGTTTATTGCAGGTCAGTTGATTTCTTCCAAGAAGGAGGAGCTGACCTCTCTGCTGGATTACTTCAACGTCCAGGTACACTGGGGTGGCCTACCCTTATCAATGCCATTGTCATCATCTCTGTGTGGTGTGATTGTGTTTCATGTTAACTGATTGTTGCTTTCTTGCTGATTGTTGCTTACAGGTGGACAACCCTGTGTCCATTCTAACTCAGGAGATGAGCAAGCACTTCCTGCACTCGAAAGGGGAAACGGATAAATACAAGGTAAAACCTGACTTTTGGCATAGTCTATGATTGGTTGAAAAGTTGGAATGACATAGAAATGCCACTGGTCAGTTGCAGTTTTCAATGTGCACTACTATTGCACTATGGTCAATTGTAAGTCAGATGACACTGTAGCGAACTACATACACCGTTACTGTCCCCGGCCGGATGACAGGATAATTGTTGCCTGTTATTTGTGTTGCTCTGCGAAAGTCATGGTCACTGCTGTATTCAGCAGCCAGTCATCATGCCATTGCGTTAAAATCAGTGTATTTACTTAGGTGGTAAATTGTGATTTTATGCAGCACACTGCGGCGTATGATCTTGTTTGTGTTGTAGTTCTTCATGAAGGCCACCAAACTGCAGCTGATGATCTTGTTTGTGTTGTAGTTCTTCATGAAGGCCACCCAATCACAGCTGATCTTGTTTGTGTTGTAGTTCTTCATGAAGTCCACCCAATCACAGCTGATGATCTTGTTTGTGTTGTAGTTCTTCATGAAGTCCACCCAATCACAGCTGATGATCTTGTTTGTGTTGTAGTTCTTCATGAAGGCCACCCAATCACAGCTGATCTTGTTTGTGTTGTAGTTCTTAATGAAGGCCACCCAACCACAACTGATGATCTTGTTTGTGTTGTAGTTCTTCATGAAGGCCACCCAACTGGAACAGATGAACGAGGACTACGACTACATCATCAAGACCCAGGCGCTGACCCAGAACACAGTGGATCAGCATGAGGAGGCAAGCCCCTAATGCAGAAATAACCTTCTTCAGCATCACTCAATCAGAAAGGCACCAGCATGAATAGCACTGAGTGCTGAAATTACTTATTGGGAGCCTTCCACTTTTGTTGCATTGGGTTTCTTTGCTTTTGTAACTCCAAGTATTTCACCCCATGGAGTCTATTCCGGTTTAGAAAAAGCCAATTAGTGTTGTGTCTTTGGCGCTCCCATTTGACTAAAGACAGCAGGTGACCTGTGTCAAAACAACACAAACTAAGAGATTGTAACTCCTCTCCTCTGTTCTTCGCCCCAGATTTCAGAGGAGATGAAGAAGACGCTCAAGGAGAAGGAGGAGAGGTACAAGAGTCTGGCCTCCCTTGAGGACATGGATAAGAAGTTAGACGAGCTCAAGAACCAGATGGCCTGGGCGTTGGTGAGTGACTCACTTGAACACACACTCACAACAATGCCTGGACGTCGTTACAGAGCAGTGTTCATATAAAGATTTCAGGTCTCATATCCAGTCAGTAAAGATGTAATTGTAAAACCGGTAAAGGTGTCCTTTCAAATCATTTTTCTACGTCCCAAAATGTCTTGTAGCTGATAGAATTTATCAGTAATGTCATTAGAAAAGATTCTGTTGTGTGTGTGTGTTTGTGTGTGTGTGTGTGTGTGTGTGTGTGTGTGTGTGTGTGTTTACTATGGCAATGAGAGTCCTGTTCATAATGTGCTTGTTGATCATGTTGAAGACGACCCTTGAAGCTGCCCTTAACACTGGCAAAATATGTACTCCATGATGGCGCACATATGACCCAGCTTCTCTCGGGGCGCCCGGTAGATCAAGAAACACCCCTGCAGGGTACATACTGAATGGGTGCCCCACTTACAAGGGACTTTATATCACAGTGTAGGACTGACCCTGAAGGAGCTCTGTAACACTGTCAACCATTTCATATCCATGAATCTATTCAGATGGACTGCCTTCCTCTTCTGCCTCATTGCCTTAATCTTTGGCAGTTTGGGACCTGTGTGTGTGTGTGTGTGTGTGTGTGTGTGTGTGTGTGTAGATTTGTGATGAAAAGGCTATTGAATTTTTTAACAATTTACAAAGTACTTCCAGGTGTCACCTTTTCCCTTAAGGGTGCACATTATGGACTGACTCTTTGCTTAACCTAGCTGCACCTTTTTAAAAGTAATATTTGGATCTTGCCATTATGAGTGTCCTATTTGTCAATCCAAAAGAATAATTTGTGTGTGTGTGTGTGTGTGTAGGTAAATGAAATGGAGAAGGAAATTAAGCCTATCAGTGATCGAGTGGAGACTGAAGAAAGGTCCACACCAAAATATAACCAAAAGGTGGACGAGTGGAAGGTACCTTCTATGGAAGACATTTTGTTCCTTTAAATGAAACGCATGACATTTAACATGGTGGTCACGTGGTGTCCTCTTCTAAATGAAACGCGTGACACGTAGCCTGGTGGGCACGTGGTGACCTCTTCTAACACAAAGTGGCTTCCTCTTGCATTGTGCTGAATTTAGTCGGTCCCTGTAGTACTGAAAGAGTTTTGAAATGCACTAATATTAGAAGGAGTGCCCATTTCATGTGAATTGAATACAACTTTGTTGATGATGTCATTTACCACCACCCCACACCATTTTATAACGTTTCCCCTAAGAACATAGCCGTCACCAAAAGACGTCTACTCTCACATGAACGCATGGATTAAACGATGCACCTTGAAATGGCCTCCTGTGTAGGCAAAGGTTGAGGAAGCGGAGAGGAAGTACCGTCAGCAGCACGAACAGCTGGAGCAGGTTACGGAGCGTTTGCAGCAGCTGCAGCCGCAGAGCACCCAGCTCAAAGGTGACATCCAGGAGCGCAGCCGGGCAGTAAAGGCTTCAGAAGTGAGAACGCACACACACACACACACACGCACACGCACACGCACACGCACACACTCACTCAGAAGCGCACGCACACACTCACAAGCGCACACACACACACACACTCACAAGCGCACACACACACACTCACAAGCGCACACACACACTCACAAGCGCACACACACGCACACACTCACAAGCGCACGCACAAACTCACAAGCGCACACACACACACACACGCGCACACACTCACGCACGCACAAACACGCACACACACAAGCACACACACAAGCACGCACACACACACACACAAGCACACACACAAGCACACACACAAGCACGCACACACACACAAGCACACACACAAGCACGCACACACACACACACACACACGCACACACACGCACACACACGCACACTCACACTCACAAGCACACACGCACAAGCACACACTCACAAGCACACACGCACAAGCACACACACACAAGCACACACACACACACACTCACAAGCACACTCTCACAAGCACACACACACACACACACACACACACACACGTGTCTTGGACACCAGAGGGAGACACCATAGTTTGTGGTGCTGAACTCCAGACCCACAAAGGCATTAATGTCTTGAAGTCTATTTGGCTTTCTTACATCTTTGTAACCTTCTCTCTTAAGGCCAGCTACCACAAGCTGAAGACCAACCAGCGTGACTTGGAGAAGGACAGGGAGCAGCTCACCAAGCGCATAGATGAGCTCAAACTCAGGTGAGTGGATGACCTCATGTGTGTAAGGATCATCCGGTGTGTGTGTGTGTGTGTGTGTGTGTGTGTGTGTGTGTGTGTGTGTGTGTGTGTGTGTGTGTGTGTGTGTGTGTGTGTGTGTGTGTGTGTGTGTGTGTGTGTGTGTGTGTGTGTGTGTGTGTGTGTGTGTGTGTGTGTGTGTGTGTGTGTGTGTGTGTGTGTGTGTAGGCTTGCAGGTGGACGCTTGACAGGTTATTGGTAGTCACCATGTGAGGACTAGACTACACCTAAAAGTAGGAAGTGTCCAGCTCTAAGCAGAAGTGCTTTTGGCACTGAAAACTAGTGCAAGTACATCATAGGTGGACCCTCCACGACTTGCTTCATTTTTGACAATGGCTGATCTCTGAAATAAACAAAACATAAAAAATGTTGAAATGAAATGCCTTTATTGTCATTGTATTTGCATACAACCACATTTTGGAAATGTGTCTAATAATGGGTGGTTTGTGAATGCCTGTGCGCTCACTTTTGTGTCATTAGCATCAGCCAGGCATCCGCTGCAGACAGCCAGGCTTCTGCGGCGCGCATCGCGGGCCTTCAGCTGGAGCTGGAGGACCTGGGGCACCGCGACTCCACCCTGGCCCAGCAGCTGGACCAGTTCCAGCAGGCCGTCGCCACCGCCAAGGACAACCTAGACAAGATGAGGTCAGTGTTTGGACTGGCGCAGAGACTCGGACCATGGGATGAAGTGTTCTGATGGCCAGTAGCGTAGGATGGTTGGCGTGTTTAGTGGCTGCTGTGGCGAGAGTGATAATTGTGAGGCCTAGCCTTGGGTGTGGGTGATGGGAACAGACATTTGAGGTCAAGTCATCAGTCAAACTTTGTTAATATTGGCAGTTGCCTTTTTGCTTTGGCAGTTACCAATGTTATTTTGTGGACAAAAAAAAAGTCCTATGCAGGAAAAGCCTGGCTAAAGGTGTGACACTTATTGTACAACTGTTTACAATGGTGTCCACAGGGGATAATAAAAATTAAACAAAATCACGCTGCTAAGAGTAACCGTTAAAATATTCCAAAACTGTTTTTTTCCCCATCTCCCTCCATCTTCCCATATCCTACTTTCTCTGCCACCTTCTGTGCATTTATTTTTCCCCTCTATATGTCCCCTCTGTCTTCCATCCATCCATCTATCCATCCATCTGTGTCTCATACATTCTCCTCAGTCCACCTATGTACAATCATCACTCACTGCTGCTCATTTCTTATTGGCTGTTTTGTTACACCTCCAGCTCTGTTCTTTCACCTCACATTCACTTGGGACCTTTGACTTGGCTTCCTGTGCTTGTCGAGCAACTGATGTTCCCCAAGGTTTTTTTTGTTTTGATTTTGTTTGTTCGTCTTCTTGATTTCTTGGTCAGGATGTTTGGATCTGTTGTTAATACTTCCCACTCATCTCAGTATCAACCAATTCCATCTACCTGGATTTCCATCTATCTACCCTGTGCAGTCAGATGGAGAATCACATTTATAGTTCATCCACCAGACACGTTTATCCAAAGCATCTGTAGCAACGGTTAGGTGTATGTATACAGTAGTAGTCAAAAGTTTGGACACACCTGATCAGTTTTTGAGAAGTTTTTTCTTTACTTTTATTATTTTCTACATGGTAGATTGTTTAGTACATCATTCCATATGTGTTCTTTCGTAGATTAAATGTCTTCAGTATTAATCTACAATGTAGAAAATAAGAAAAGTAAAGAAAACAATTCTCCAAAAAATTAAAGGTGTGTCCAAACTTTTAACTGGTACTAACGAGATCTCTTGAAATGTGCTGACTTTGACATTATGACAAACTACTCAACGACTGTCCTTACACAGTCAAACATCAAGCAAGTGCAACACAAGACAAAGCAAGACTGCAAATAAGCTACTTACTAGTTCGGCAGACAGTAAACGAGTCGGGCTGCCACAGGCAAAACTACAGAACGAAGTTATATGCCTATGGACCCTGGTATGGCAATGGCACAGAGGCGATTCTCTCAAAATTAAAGGCGTGTCCTAACTTATAACTGGTTCTGTATGTGTAACTCCCTTCCTGTGTCTGTTCTGGTGTCTCTCAGACGTGAAGAGCAGGACCTCCAGCGCTCCTGTCAGTCCAAGGAGCAGAGCCTGCGTCAGATGGAAGCCGGCCGGTCCAATCGCATCCGGCGCTTTGGGGATACCATGCCCGCTCTGCTCAGCGCCATCGACGAGGCCTGCAGCAAGGGAATGTTCCACAAGAGACCTATCGGGCCACTGGGTCAGAGCACACACACACACACACACACACACACACACACACACACACACACTCTTAGAAACAAGCATACTAAGAAGCACAGGTACACATACAAACACACAGACACACACACACATTCACACACACACACACACACACACACACACACTTACTTACTTACTTACTTACTTACTTACTTACTTAGAAGCAAACACACACACACAGACTTAAAAAGCACAGACACATTCACACACACATACATTCATACACACACACACACACACATACATTCATACACACACATACATTCATACACACACACATACACAGATTTAGAAGCAAACACAATGTGGATTTCAGACTATGCAATAACGATTGTTGTGCTGTAGGTTACTGTATCCGTCTGAAGGACTCATCTCTGGCTATGGCTGTTGAGAGCTGTCTGAAGAGTTTGATGACTGCCTTCTGCTGTGACAACCATAGAGATGAGCGCCACCTACAGGAACTCACAAGCAGATACTTAAAGGGCCAGAGACCCACCATCATAGTCAGCCAATTCAGCAATGTACCCTACAACATCACCCAAAGGTCTGTACTTGCACCATTCTCACACACACATACACACACACACACACACATACACACACACACACACACACACACACACACACACACACACCCACCCACACCCAGACACACACACACACACACACACAACTTGGTTTTCTCTCGTGTCTGTCTTCTCTAGGTTAGTTGACTGTCTACTTGACCTTTGACCTCTGCTCCTAGGGCTGTCAATCACCCAGAGTACCCCAGTGTGCTGCAGGCCCTGGAGATTGACGACCCGAACGTGGCCAACTGTCTGATCGACATGAGGGGGATCGAGACCGTACTGATCATTAAGGTGTGTGTGTGTGTGTGTGTGTGCGTGCAAAAGTAGTGCAGGTTATGTAATACAGCTAGCTGTCAGGGGTGCTATTCTTTAAGGCTTGTTCAAATCTATATTGTACTTGTATGGTACTAGCTAATATAACTACTCACACCTCGGCCGTAGTTTTAACATGCTGACTATTGCTACTAAGACACTTTATGTCACTTTATGTGACTTTTTACTTATTTGATGGTCAAAGTTATTTTTGTGTTAGATATTGTTTTTATGGATAATCTTTGTACCCTCTTCTTCTGACTTAAAGCCATATGTCTGTGGAAGTGTGAAAATAATTTTGAAAAAACATAATGTGTATATCAATACGTTTTCGTGTGTGTGTGTGCGAATGAATGTGTGTGTAGAAAACGGCAGACGCCAGAAGGGTGATGCAGCAGGGCCGACCGCCCCAGAACTGCAGGGAGGCCTTCACTGGGGCGGGTGACCAGGTGTTCACCAACCGATACTACTCCATCGAGCCCCACAACAGGGCAAAGTACCTCAGTGGAGACGTGGAGGAAGAGATCAGGTGTGTGTGCGCATGTGTGTGTGTGCGCATGTGTTTGTGTGTGTGTGTGTGTGTGGTATTTATTAGAGATGCTCCGATCAGCATTTTTGGGGACGATCACCGATTACCGATCACCAAAATCATGATCTGCCGATTGCCGATCACTGCCGATCACAGAATGGCAGGGTAGGCTAATGGTAATCTTTTATCTATAATCTAGGGAATATTGCACTAGGGTCCTTTATTCTGACACAGTGAAACTAGTGAAACAGGAAGTAAACGACTCCACTTAGATGTAAACTTACCGGCACTTCTAGCTGCCCATGACATGTTGGATTATTGTCATTTCACTGCCGTTATTCATTAAGCAAGTGAACAAATGGAATGTTGTTCTTATCTATAATCTAGCAGATTTCGCACGTTGTTATAAAGGCTGCTGCTATCAACCAGCGGTTAGTCCGTTTCATGTCAACAGTAGGTACACTATAGATAGTAGTTCATGTAGGGTTTAATCATTCACTGTTTCATGATTATTATTGTTTAGATCATTTAGTTATTCCGCTATTTCAAATGGTTACCGTTATTAACGCTCAAATGGAATGTTCACCGTAACGCAGCACGGAGTTAAAGGGACAGATCCACCTTCATGTTACAGCTGTAATATATTCAGATTCATGTCTTGTTATTTATCATTCCTGTAGAAACCACAGTCATCAGTCATTCATATTCATCCTACCAATTTATGTCTTGCCAGTGTGTGTGTCGAAAATAAATACCGTTCTTCTTTTCATCATTGGAACTTTGACATTATCTGTGACGATTGGCTATTATAGCTTTCATACGGATCCCTATGGGATCCATTCAGCGCAACATCCCCCTATTTTATGTGCACAATTTGTAGAAATTAAACTTAAAAAAATTCCAGATGGGAGAACTCATTTTGCTTGCCATTGCCAAGCTCTGCTCTGCTGTTGAGTGACCGTTTGCCGCGCACGCAGGTTGAAAAGTCGCGCAATTAATTTACGTCACATGATCGGATTTTTGATCAGTGCTTTTCACCGATCACAGATCAAGCAATTTTTACCAATATCTGCCGATCATGATCGGTTCCCGATCGATCGGAGCACCACTAGTATTTATGTAATCTTTTGACTTTTAGTCAACGCTGTATTGTTAGCATTAGTATCTTAATTATCCTCCAACACACATTAGCTGATAAACATTTTGGGGATTATTTCCCCCCCAACATTGTTAATGACTGGATATGTTCAGGAGTGCAACATTTTTAGTGGCAACAGTTTCCAGGTAAAATTGAGGAGTAGATCACTCATACTTCACTGTCACCCACAGATGCAAATATTTCCCCTGTCTGTCCTGAAGATCTGTGTGTGTGTGCTATCTTCTTACCTTTGGGTATCCAATGTTGGAACTTTCTGTGTATATCTTCCTTCATACAGGCATCTGCGGGCGGCCCTTGACAACCAGCAAGAGAATCTGTCACGCCTCCATCAGCACAAGCAGACGCAGGACTCCCAGGTCCAGCAGAACAACGCCCTGCTCAAGACCACCTACGAGGAACGCAACAAAGTCAAGGTGCATCTTTCACCTTCGACCCTTCATCTCACATGCTCACAAGCGTGCGTGCGTGCGTGCGTGCGTGTGTGGTACTAATGAGTACTCTTTTACAGAGCCAGTCCAGGAGGTTGCAGCAGGAGATCAATGAACTGCAAAATGTTGAGGAACCTCAGTCTGAGGACTTGGTGCCACTGGTTTGTAACCAACATACATACTTATTTATGCACACCCTCACAATCGCATGCTTATGCATACCCTCACACTCGCAAGCTTATGAGCACACCCTCACAATCGCATGCTTATGTACACACCCTCACAATCGCATGCTTATGCGCACACCCTCACACCCGCATGCTGCTTATGCCCACAATCGCATGCTTATGCATACCCTCACAATCACATGCTTATGCATACCCTCACAATCACATGCTTATGCATTCCCTCACAATCACATGCTTATGCATTCCCTCACAATCGCATGCAAACGAAAGATTCCAACCTCCAAAGAGGAGGTTCTTCCTCCTTTGATGGTTCTGAAGCTGTAAACCTCCATGGCGTGTAGGAGGAGGAGCTGGAGGAGATCAGGGAGAAGCTGTCCATGTCGGACCAGATGTGTGCGGAGGCCAAGGAGAAGCTGACGCAGCTACGCAGCGCCGCAGCCGAGGCGGACCAGAACTACCGACAACACCGGGAACTCATCAGCAGCGCTGCAGAGGAGGCCGAGCCAATCAGGGTACGGGGCCACTACAGGCAAAGCCTGCTGGGAAGGGACGTCCTTTGTGTGTGTGTGTGTGTGTGTGTGCATGTATCCATATGTGCTTGTAATTCTATTTGTCCCTGTTTGTGTGTGTGTGTGTGTGTGTGTGTGTGTGTGTGTGTGTGTGTGTGCGCATATTATAGGAGGAGCTAAGCAAATGGGATCAGGAGGTGGAGAAGTCTAAGCACCACAGGAAGCATTATGAGGAGAAGCGCAAAGCCCACGTCAACAACATCCAGACCCTGAAGAACAACCTACAACAGAAAGAGCGGGAACTCAAGGTACTTCCTCAGAGAAGTATACACTTAAGCACTACCTCATACCTATACACATACTTGCATACAGCACTTATAAGCCGGCTTTAGAGTGTGAGGCTGCAAGGGAGTCACACATTTACCTGTTACCTTACAAGTGCCTACCACACTGGGCTCCATGGCAACAGTGGCATTCAAACTGCAATGACTCATTTAGTGGCAGGGTGGCCTGGGTCAACTCAACACCTTCTCTTAAGGTGACGGGGTACGTGATGGGTGGCTTTTTCGGACACTATGAATTTGTTCTATCTAGAAGTTATTTTCATATAGTATAACAGCCCATTAAGACGCTGTAGTTATCCGGTTAAAGACATGGCTGCTTAATGCCCTCGCCAACTCAAATGGACTGAGGATTAGATCATGCGTCTCTCTGACCTCTGACCTCTGTCACCCCTGACCCCACCTCATCTCATTTACTGCCACAACTCTTTTTTTTATTTTTGTACTCGTTCTTTCTTGTTGTTAATGACAAATTGCCCAAATTGAAATGCTACTGATAAGAGCACTTCTCGCCGTGAGCTGACATTTCCTGAGCCTTTGAAATGCCTTTGTCTCAATCTGAACCGGGGCGGTGGCCTTTTAATTACAATGAACAAAATTAAAGGAGAATA
>NC_137921.1:10046402-10121402 GCF_963457725.1 Sprattus sprattus | reverse complement strand
TTCAGATGTGTAACCTAAATGTTTAAGAGAATTAAAACGAGGTGAAAAATATGTCTTTGTGTGTTTGTTTGGATGTGAGAGAAAGGTTCACATTGTTTGATCTTTTGTGTTGTGTATTTTTGGTCAAAAAATGATAATATGATACGGCTCTTCAGAATGTTCCCAAAAAGTTACCATGTGTTAGGTAGAAACCCATTACTTGCTGACTTCAAACACCTGAAACTCTAAAAAGTACTGTTTGCGCGAAGAACTATTTTTGTCCTGTTCGTCCTGTCGGGATTTATTTTGAGATAATGACCGCCGGACTATATATTATCCCTTACTAATCGTCAATCTGAGCAACCTTTTCTCGAGCAAAGATTTCCATGACCTCAATATTAATACAATATCAAGTAATGAGTGAAATGTACAGTCAGCTGGTACAGAAAGCCACGTCTGAACTTCAAAGTGTTACTGCATATTCACATTATATTCCAGAACAATGCATACAAAGTGTGGTTGTCATGGAATAATAACGGACGATATATGGATGGAAGCGGAAGGTGTGGAGATTACTTGTGTCCATGAAAATATTTGTTGCCTTTCCCTGCATTTGCACACTCAGTATATTTTCATGACACCAGCGCAACAGTAAAAGCCAAAACATAGTTACGGCAATGTGCAACCTCATAAATCTCTACTGTACAAACTAAATGTAGTAATGTTGATTTAACCATTTATTTCTTTGTCGCTGCTCTTCGTGTGTGTATATATATATTAGTATAGTAGTAGCCTATATAGTAGGACTCTGCGGTGTGTGTGTAGAATACACTTTGGTGATCATATGGTTATCTGCCGGTGTGCACTCTGAAAGACCACTTGGGTAAATGAGCAATGTCTAAATGACAGACAGATCCCACACATTAAGTTTTGCCCTACAACCATCTTAACTAGTTACAGTGCATGAAATGCCCTGTATTGTTATTCCTAGGCTTCTTCTTCTTCTTCTTCTTCTTCTTATTCTTGTTACCTTTTTCTGCGATTAATTCAGCCCGAACCGCTTAACGTAGAAACTTCATTCAAACTTTGTCGCGTAGGTCTTCTAAACGACACTTATGCTATGTATTTTTCACTTTTCTAAACTTTATACTTTTTAAGATATTAAAGAAAAACGAATATAAATTTCTCCCATTGACTTACATTGGGCCATTATGACATCATAATAGGGTCTTTAAACTGGCTTGCACCTGTGCTTTACTGACACCTGTGCCAAATCAAAGGAACCTCTTCTCTCTCTGTCCCTCTCAATTTAACTGTAACTAGGGACATTAAGACACCATCCATTCTCTATTTTTTTTCTCTCCATCTCTCCATCTTTCTCTCTCAGTCAACTTTCTCTCACACTCAATCTCTCTTCTTCACTCCATTTTTATCTCCTTTTTTCAATATTTTCACTCTCTTTATCTCTTCATCCAGAGCCACTCTTGTTCACTCTTCTTTCCTTCTTCCACTCTTCTTTCCTTTCTTATTTTCTTCTTCCATTTTTCTTTCCTTCTTCCACTCTTCTTGCCTTTCTTTTTTCGTTCATCCACTCTTCTTTCCTTCTTCCACTTTTCTTTCCTTCTTCCACTTTTCTTTCCTTTCTTCACTCTTCTTTCCTTCTTACTCTTCTTTCCTTTATTCTTTCCTTCTTTCACTCTTCTTTCTTTTCTTATTTCCTTCTTCCACTCTTCTTTCCTTCCTTCACTCTTCTTTCCTTTCTTCTTTCATTATTTCACTCTTCTTTCTTTTCTTCTTTCCTTCTTCCACTCTTCTTTCCTTTCTTCACTCTTCTTTCTTTTCTTCTTTCCTTTCTTCTTTTCTTCTTCCACTCTTCTCTCCTTTCTTCACTCTTCTTTCCTTTTGTCTTTCCTTCTTTGACTCTTATTTCTTTTCTTCTTCCTTTCTTAACCTTTGCATTTCATGCACTGGTATTTCCTTCAGGAAATGCATTTTCTAGTTTAAATATTTGTGTCACCTTCTCCAACATATATAACAACCATGTGACATTAGTTGAAAAGATTAAAACTGTTAATAGGGGCAGTCAAGGGATTTTCGTTCTTCCTTGTCTTTTATTATTACTTTATTGCAGTTGTAATGCTTTAGTTAAAGAAATGCTGGTTACGAATAAAGTGTTTATTTCTATGTTTAAATACTTTTTGTCTTTATAATGTAATAACAAATATGGTAACTGTGCTTTAAAGATATCCGAAAGGAATGTGCTAAATACTTGTTGCCGATTTTTGTCCAAGATTTCGCTGGGTGCCTCACACCTGACTTGTCCAGCCCAATCAACTGACCGCGGTTTCCTGACTAGACTTCTGTTCTCAGGAGTAAACAGTATCTGGATGGGGCCAAGGCGACAGCATCATTTGTCTGACCAAGGCCATGAAACCAAAAGTCCTTTATATAGATATACCAAGATTATTTGGAAATGCAGAGGCATCGGCAACACTTCGCGAGAGCCAAGGACCGTCGTATCACCGGCAGGTTGATACTGAAACCTCCGGCTTGGAGGACCGTCACAAGAGCGAGAAAGCGGAGAAAGGTTCTCGTGAAGTTCACTTCGCTATTTTGGCTAAGAAATACGAGCCTTTGACTGAAGAGGACGAAGCCAGTCCGCGAAATAAAGAGGAGAGGAAGATCAAAAAGAAAAAGAAAATCAAAAAGTACAGAAGGGTAAGCTATATTTTGCGTTTGAAAGCTGTAAACTTAAATTATGTTCAAAAATAGTTTAAATCGATTACATAAACTGGACCCAGAATCTTACTGCACTATTACAATAGCCTACATGTTTATTTTCAGATATTTAATTTGCAAAATATCTGCAGTCCATGAAACATTGTAAAATGGGTTATGGTAAGTAAATAGCATTTTGTATTTTCTTAAATCAACGACAAATTGAGTGCTTATACCTTCCCAACCTCTATCAGATCAATCTTTTGAATCCGTAATAATCATAATCATTTTTAAATACATCCTTCTGAAAGCTCGCCATATAGCATGCAAATTCAGTCATGACAAATAGCAAAATCAGTGTCTTATGTGTGCTTATTGATAATGGAATCATATTTATCATATTAATCAATATCCAGAACTCTCCCAATTCTGCTTGTAATAAGACAACTGCATAGACACATATAGGTCTCATGATGCCTTCTGAAGTGTACACAGGTAAGATGCTAAATTGCAGAGCTGTACAGAGTGACACTGTTTATGAACAAATAAAGGATGAGGATTTTGAAGGGGCTCTTAAAATGTGAAAGACCAGAGGTTAAAATCAACAAGCCATTTGCATTTGCGTAGGATGTGATAATGTTATTATGTTTGATTTTTGAATTGTGTTGAAATAGAAGTTTTCCATTTCAAGAAATGTTTAAAAAAACACAGTGGTCTCTGCTATGAAGCACAGCACTATTTTTTTCTATCATAGTACAAGATGGCAGAATCTCATTTCTAGCCACTTATGTGAAAGCACATTAAGAATCAACTTCTTAGTCTTAATCTCGGTCTTGGCGATAATCAGGTAAATTGATGATGAGTGAAAAACATTAACACAATTATATGAAGTTTGGTCAACAAAAGTCACTTCTTGGTAAGTGTGGTCACGTGGTGTCTGCTCACTTTGTAGAGCGGTAAATCAGTGATGATTAATATTTACAGGAACAAGGAAATGGTAGATTTCTGATACTATGTGTTTGGAAAACACGTCAAGGACTCTGTATTGTTTTCCGTCTTTATCTTCTGTAGCCTTCAGCACCTCTGTTCTTTGGAAGTTTATAGTCTCTTCAAGACGCACAGTCACATGTGGAGATAAGATGGAGTCCCCAGATATTTGGGTGTGTGGGGGTGTGTGTGTATGTGGTACTACTCATCACAATTCCATCTCACTCCAGGAGTTACACCTACTTCCTGCTCAAGGAAAGCTACGCACAATAGCCAAAGCACAAAGTTGTTTATTTTCGTATGAAATCAGGAAAGAACCTGGCCAGGGGTCAAGTTATGGGCCTTTGTTTAGGCAGGATATTTTTTGAAAGTGTATTTGCTTAGATGAAATGTATTTACTATTTTTAGAGCACTTTAGAGGACTATGGGGACCTGTAGTACTTAAGCAGATTTATTGTAACTATTCAATGTTAAAAAGGATTGACTAATTGTTTGATTGTGTTGACTGGAGTCATTGTGCTTGTGTTTCAGAATGTCAGAAAGGCCTTGAGCTACTCCTGGAAATGTCTGCTATTCGGCCTTCAGAACCTGTCTGTTGGACTCTCAACTCCCCTCTCAGCAGCTGCTCACATCGTCCCAGAGTTCCACCAGGGCAGGGCAAGCAGTTCTGACCGGGGACCTTAAAAAGAATATGACATAAATGACAGACTTTCATAATTTTCTTGTAATGGACCAAAAACCTTTAGAACAGTCATAATATATAACCAGTCCCAGACACAAGTTAGCCAAAACCAGAGAAGCAAGCTGATGTCTGGCTTGTCAGAAAGCGCATTTTTCATGTTAGTCACGCTTGTCACGCTTGTCAGAGAGCACGACTCATATTGAGCTGCAACTCATGATGATTAAGTCACTCATTACTAATATGTTACTCTTTACTAATACATGTATAGAGTGAGGCACTGATTATTCTTGCATAGAAGACATTTGGGTTTTGTATGGAATGTACATGCTAAATAGAGATGGTGGTTGTGGGTCTAATAAGACCAGGAGGAAGAAGGAACACAAATCAATATGGTCTTTAATCTAAAATAAAAGTTTTTTTATTTGTTTTATTATAGATCAATGTGTTCCATTGATGTTAGTTATGAAGTGAAGTTTTGCCATTGGATGTTGCCATCTAGAATGTGGTAAATGACACCATTTACTACCAACTTGGACTTGAGGAAATAGCTACGTAGTCAGAGAAAGAGAGTGATTGTAAGTCAATGATTAAAGGCATTTGAGGAAGTAAATTGAAACTGCTTTGGGGAAGGTAAAGAATGAGAGAAGAGGGAAGAAGTGCAGGCAGTTGGAAAGAAAGAAATCAGAGCTATAGAGTAATAGCGTTCTACAATAACTGTCTAGAGAGGATCTGGAAATGGGGACTAGACAACCATCACCTGGGTGGTAAGGTTACAGAGCTTTTGTTGACCTGCTCATGTGCTGAAATCTGTTATTGTTTGCTTGTGTGCTGAAATGTGATGAAGAATAATGAATTGTATTGTGGAAGAATCTTTAATAAAGATGCATTAATACTTTCTGAAATATTTTGTTTGTCTGAATAAATATATAGTCTGGCTTCAGACAATTGCATGCAGCGAATCAATTAAAAGGACAACACTTCCACAACAACAACAACAACAACAACAGACAAATCAAGCTTTGAGCGAAGGTATCTAGTAGTTACATAAAGTAGGCTCCATCTACTAGTACAGTCGTGGCCAAAAGTTTTGAGATTGACACAAATTTACATTTTCACAAACTGGCGCTTGCTGGACCAAAACATCCTCCGAGAGCCACTTCTCCCAACCATCCAGGAACAGTTTGGTGATGAACAATCCCTTTTCCATCACGATGGAGCACCGTCCTTGCCATAAGGCAAAAGTGATAACTAAGTGGCTCGGGGAACAAAACATTGATATTTTGGGTCCATTGGCCAGGAAACTCCCCAGACCTTAATCCCATTGAGAATTTGTGGTCAATCCTCAAATGGTGGGTGGACAAACAAAAAAAAACTATTTCTGACAAACACCAAGCATTGATTATCCAAGAATGGGCCGCCATCAGTCAGGATGTTGCCCAGAAGTTAATTGACAGCATGCCAGAGCGGATTGCAGAGGTCTTGAAAAAGAAGGGTCAAATATTGACCTTTTTGCATTAACTTCATGTACTTGCCAAAAAAAGCCAGTGACACTTCTTAAATGTTTGTAATTATACTTCAGTCTTCCATAGTAACATCTGACCAAAATATATAAAGACACTGAAACAGCAAACTTTGTGAAAATGCATATTTCTGTCATTCTCAAAACTTTTGGCCACGACTGTACAGTATTTATAACCCCTAATGATAAAGACATTGATCACCCACTACAAATGGCCTGCTTGTGTTGACCTTTGACCAGCAGATGTCAGTAAGACACTAATGAGAGAGTTGTCAAACAAAGAACAGGCAATAGCTGTCCAATTGTCTCTGATGCACCAATGCATTTCATACGGTAATGAACATAATAGGCTAAACAAGTGACCGCACACTTTTCCCGTAATGCCTCACACCTTTGGTTTGTTTTAGTCAGGTAGCTCAGGTTGCTTCTTCAATGCCATTAAATAACGCCATTTGAAAAATGACCCTGTCATTTTTCTGAATTGTCATGACGTTCGGTGTAATTTTTTTACTGGAATTATATCATGTTTAGTCTTGAGCAAATTGAGGATAAACCGTAATTCATCGCCTGTAAATTACTAGCCACAAGTTATTTAGCTATCTAACCAGCTAGCTAGCGATTGAGGTAAATTGTTTTATATATCTACATTGGCGTATTTTTATACTTTGAGAAATCGTTTCATTCATCTGGTGGTCATCACCACAGGTTGCAAATTCCAGAATGCAAAATAAAAAACTAGCAAGGGCTGGAGTCGGATCACAAATTTGTGAAAGATTAAAGAACCATCACGTCGAAACATGCAAGGTAAGGTAAGGTTGAAGTCAAGCTAGCCAGCTAACTGGGTAATTGTGAACACAGTTTAACTTCTACTTAACTGAAGTTAACCAGTGGCATTTCACGAGTATATTTGATGACAACTTGTGATGTGTGTCCCTCTAAGTTACCCTGTGTACTGTTCGAAATATACATTTCTCCTTCAGGACTTGCTGTCTCTCACCCCTTTGGAGGTCATGCGTGTGGCGGGTCAAAGCCATGATCAGTCATTACAACTGTTGAAGTCCGTCAGCCTGGGTTGCGCCCCTAAGATAATTGCGGTGAGAGAGTGGGTGAGGTGTACACGAGTACCCACCCCATTGCGAAAGTAATTTCAAGTCTGATTATCAGACTCTGATATTGAAGTCTAAATAATATTGTAGATAAATAATCTCTTTAATATCCTTGCAGTTTAATAATCTTGTATTAGAGAAAGTAACCTGAAACATTTAGTTGCCAGACATACATATGCCACACATAAAGTGTAGTCAAAGTAATAAGAAGATATGGGGGGGGGGGGGGGGGGGGGGGGGGGCAGAAAGGCCTAGGACATAGCTAGCTCACTACAAGGGGTTGGCTTCAGTTGAGCTTCCTCAAAAGTGGTCTTTTTGCGGGAGACTTTTTTCCCCCACCACCTCTGTTCGCACCTGTGCACACACAAGAGAGAATTTATATGCAATGTGTTCCTCTGGGGGTGTGCAGAAAGAGCCTTATGTAGCATATATCTGTCCCTAAGGCTCAGGAGCTGTGGCTCCAGAGGGAGGATCTGTGTTTCTCAACATCGCTGCGTGAACTTGACGGGCTGCTTCAGGGTGGCGTGCCACGGGGAACCATCACAGAGGTAGGTAGTTTCTTGACTTATCCTCTTACCACTCTCTGTCTCTATTTCTTCGTGTCTCTATCCTTTCAGCTTTGTTCGTCTCAAGCCGTGCTTGGGCCCCTTCCACACAGCTCACCTTCTCCGGTGGTCTCTCTCATCAATAGCTCGGTCTCTCTCTCTATCTCAAAATGTCTACAACTGTTTATGTCTTAGTACGTAAACAGTATTTTGAGCTATTCTCTTCTTTTTTTTTTTTTACGGGAAGGTCAGTTGTTAATGAGGACTATGTGATACATGTGTGCATGTAATCTCTATGTGATTTTCACATTTGTTGGTCACTGGTCATTTTGGAACGACCTAGCGGTTTGTAATGCAGTCTGTGTGTGTGTGTGTGTGGGTGTGTGTGTGTGTGTGGGTGTGTGTGTGTGTGTGTGTGTGTGTGTGTGTGTCTTGGCCATAGGTGACCGGTCCCTCTGGCTGTGGGAAGAGCCAGTTGTGTATGATGCTTAGTGTTCTGGCCACTCTGCCTCGCAGCATGGGTGGGCTGGACAGCGGGGTCATCTACATCGACACTGAGTCTGCCTTCAGCGCAGAGAGGTGAGGCTCAACGCCCAGCATTTCAACACCCTAGATCTGCACCTCTGTATCTGTCCCACACACACAGATACAACACCTTTGAGCAGAGATGGATGGATGAGGAAGTAGAAAAGGTCACAAGTGATCTGTCCCATGGACATCTTTATGGACAGTGAGATGTCATGTTGATATCTGTTAACTTTATGGAGCTTATGGAATACCTAGGTTGTAATAATATCCATCAAATACAAATAGCAGGAATTCAACACCTGCCCCCTGTTTATGTATAAGATTAGCATCTGAGTAGTGTATATATAGGCACTATAGGTCCTCAGTGGACAGACATCTGTCTTGTGCTCTCCCTTCAGTTTCTCTCTTTTCCTTCTAAGTTTTCCCTCTCTTCCTTTCCTCCTGCATCTGTCGTCCTTCTGTCTGTTTCCCTCTGTCTCTTTCTTCATCCGTTTCTGTCGTCCTTCTGTCTGTGTTTCCCTCCATCTCCTTCTTCATCCGTCTCTGATGTGCCTCTCAGTGTCTCGATGGCTCTGTTCTCCCAGGCTGCTGGAGATAGCTCGGAGTCGCTTTCCAGACTACTTCTCTGAGCCGGAGCGGCTGATGCAGACGGCTGGGCGCGTTCACCTGTTCAAAGAGCTCACCTGCCAGGAGGTCCTGACCAGGTGTGCTGCTCAAATCACGGCCTATAGGGTCGAGGGTCATCATTGCCAGACGACACACTGGTGTATGTCCTCAGCAGGTCCTGCGATAACCTGTTGCAAGTTTGCCTCAGGTTTGAATGTTGGTTTTTTTTAATGTGTGTGTGTGTGTGTGTGTGCGCCCGCGCGCAATGGTCCGGGTGTGTGTGAGCCTCTCGTTCTTCTCAGACTGGCGCAGCTGGAGGAGGACATCATATCCTGTCACGCCGGGCTGGTGATCCTCGACTCCGTCACCTCTGTTGTGAGGAAGGAGTTTGACACGTCGTTGTCCGGCAACCTCACACACCGTAGCAACCTGCTGGGACGAGAGGCCGCCACTCTCAAGTACCTGGCCCAGGAGTTCCGCATCCCTGTGAGTGTGTTTATGTGTCTGTTTAGGATTTGAGTTATCTATCTATCTATCTATTTATTTATTTATTGAAATGTGTGTGTTGAAGAAGAGAATTGATAGAAAAAAATAAGGGGGTTTGCAGATGGAAAGGAAAGAGGGGGAAACATCAGAGTGTGGAAAGTCTGCTAAAAGAATTGGGGGAAAAATATGGTAGATTGGTAGATGGAGATGCTGTACGCCGCTTCACCACAAGGTGGCACACTCAATGTGTATGTGCTCTACAATAGAGCTAGGACGAGGCACAGTTTAAAAGCTGATACTGTAAACCACTTCCACCTATTCATATTGCTCAAGTTCAATGCTTATTATAATTACTTCAGAAAATATGTTTCAGTTAATTAAACACCCTGGTGGGGCTCAAAAAAAAAAAAAGGAAATTATGAGAGACTGCTTTCATAAGCATAAGATCATTTTGAGTTTGAGAGATGTTGGCACTAGAGGGCAGAAGTTAGTGGCCAACCAGAGGAGCAACTTTGTTCCCGGGGAGCAGCACTACTAGGGTGGCCTGTTCCTCTATGGAGCAGCAGAGTACAGCACTCTATGGTAGGGTGGCCTGTTCCTCTACTCTAGCAGAGTTCAGCACTCTATGGTAGGGTGGCCTGTTCCTCTATGGTGCAGCAGAGTACAGCACTCTATGGTAGGGTGGCCTGTTCCTCTATGGTGCAGCAGAGTACAGCACTCTATGGTAGGGTGGCCTGTTCCTCTATGGTAGGGTGGCCTGTTCCTCTATGGTGCAGCAGAGTACAGCACTCTATGGTAGGGTGGCCTGTTCCTCTATGGTAGGGTGGCCTGTTCCTCTACTCCAGCAGAGTACAGCACTCTATGGTAGGGTGGCCTGTTCCTCTACTCTAGCAGAGTACAGCACTCTATGGTAGGGTGGCCTGTTCCTCTATGGGGCAGCAGAGTACAGCACTCTATGGTAGGGAGGCCTGTTCCTCTATGGTAGGGTGGCCTGTTCCTCTATGGTAGGGTGGCCTGTTCCTCTACTGTATGGTGCAGCAGAGTACAGCACTCTATGGTAGGGTGGCCTGTTCCTCTACTGTATGGTGCAGCAGAGTACCGCACTCTATGGTAGGGTGACCTGTTCCTCTATGGAACAGTATAGGGGGAATAATCTCTGCCTAAAGTCCTCCCATGTGCTTTTCTCTTAACCAAGTGCAGTGCAGATGTTCTGAGACAGTCATGACAGTGAAGCAAGTGCCAAAATATGCATACATCAGTTTCAAACTAAATGTATCACAGCCTCATCAATTTAAATGATTTGTAGAGATTGTCGAATAAGGCATCGTCATCCTGAAAGGTTTTGCAGGTAGAGATGCCTTTGCCACAGACATAGAGCCCCACCTTTACACACACACACACACACACACACACACACACACACAAACAGGCACTTACACAAATATACGCAAAGGTTATATAGCATGGCATCATAACTCATGTATATAAATTATGTTGACTTAGGTTTGGTGTAGACATTTGTTGACAAATGATTCTCTGGGGCAGCTGACAGCCAAATTAGCTATGGTTTGTTTTTATTCCGTGTTCCAGAAAAATGTCTGCCTGATAGCTCCAGCTGTAGAGGGGCATTTAATCCAGCGTGCAATCAGTTTACAGCCTCTAGTGAGTGCCAGAGGATGTGATTTTGCCAGCTGTTGTGTGTGTGTGTGTGTGTGTGTGTGTGTGTGTGTGTGTGTGGGTCTGTGTGTCTGTGTGTCTGTGTGTGTGTGTGTGTGTGTGTGTGTGTGTGTGTGTGTGTGTGTGTGTGTGTGTGTGTGCGTGTGTGCGTGTGCGTGTGTGCGTGTGTGTGTGTTCATTCATGCGTGAAGGAATGCTATACATTAATCCAGAATGGAAAGCATAATATCTTGAGAAGATACTTTTGCCATGAGTGGAGTGGAAGTTCCCAGCCTTTGCTTGTGTTGTGCAGTGCTGCTAGGAATCTCAAGGCCTCAGCTTGTGACACATCAACAGTTTAGCTAGTGCTATCTGAAGCGATAGAACAGGAAGAGGTTTGGCGTAGAGGGGGATGTGGTGTCATCTTTGGGTCGTTATGGTTTGTTGTGTGTGTGTGTGTGTGTGTGTGTGTGTGTGTGTCATGTATGGACGTGCTTCAACGCAGATGCTCATCTCTCCACAGGTGGTCGTAACCAATCAGATCACCACACACTTCAGCGAGAGACCGTCATCAACATCGCTGTCACGGCGCTGGAACGTCCAGGAAGGTATACAGTGGGTGACTCAGGAGGGTCTGTTTTGCAATGTCAAACTAGCTGTGTCTTGATCTGACTGACAGTCGCGGTATGAGTGATATATGTATAAACAGGCTGACCTGTTACTTTTGCCATGTAGGCATTTGCAGATTTTTTCATTGAAATATGATTGTCTGTTGCCCATCGTGTTCCTGGAAGAAAAAAAAATACTTTTAGCTCTCAGAAACCTTTTGAACACACAGGTTTTACGTACATATCTTATCTTCCCAGATATGCAGGGTGTGTGTGTGTGTGTTTTGTGTGTTTGCATGTCTGTGTGTGTGTCTGTGTGTGTGAGGTGTGTATGTGTTTGTGTGTCTGAGGTGTTTGTGTGTCTGAGGTGTGTGTGTTTTTGTGTCTGAGGTGTGTGTGTTTGTGTGTCTAAGGTGTGTGTGTGTGTGTGTGGTGTACTGTAAAGGAGTGGTGTTGTTTTTCATGGCAGTGTGTCCCTCACAGATTCAGACTCACAGTCCTATAGAGAGTACAGTAAACAGACCTGCTGTAAAGAAGAGACTTGTAACACTGACCTGTAACCTAACACACCACTCTCCCCTTTCAATTAAACATGGACTTTCTCCTGAGGGATACCTCCCTCCCTCTCTCTCACAATATCCCTTTTTCCTCCTTCCCACTGTCTGTCTCCCTTTCCTACCCTTTCCCTTTCTTTATCTGTTTGGGATACTGACAATACGCAGACTGTAACAATGGGATATTCGCCCCCCCCCCCCACACACACACACACACACACCTCTCCTTATTCACCCTGTTACCCCTGTCCATCCTCTCCTCTTGCCATTTTCTTCTTCTTTCTCTTTTCTTTCAGTGTCTCGTCATTCCCAGTCTTCAGAGTCCTTTGTCCTTCTCTGTGCATTGTACTGTACCTTCTGGTGTGTGTCTGCTGGGGTATATTGCTTTATGTTTACGCTCTCATTGAAAAGCAGTTGATATGTCTGGTGTGTTTCTGATGGGGTATACTTCTGTTTCATGTTTCTTTTCAATACGCTCTCATTAAAAAGCAGTTGATATGTCTGTGGGGGTACTGGTAACTTGAACAGACATCCTCCACATTTGAAGCCAAATGCTACTAAAAGTGTCACGCAGGACTGTTCATGTGGATGAGGTTTATGTTATGATTATGTTTATAGGACCTATATGTACTAGAAATTCTTTCTTTCTATCTTGCTTCTTCTTTCGTCTTACTTCTCCCTCTGTCAAAGCTGATGTTTCTTGAGCTTAGTCTCTGGCACACATTACGTAGCCGTGGAAGCTGCTGATTCACCTGTGTGTGTGTCTGTGTCTGTGTCTGTGTCTGTGTCTGTGTCTGTGCCTGTGTGTGTGTGTGATGCATTGGCAAAAGAGGGATAGATTGAGAGCAAGGAAATGGAGACCTTTCCATGCTCTGGCACGATATCATCAATGTTCCAGTGGCATTCCTATTGTCCGTAATCTCTTCCCTTGTCTCTGGAGCGGGAATCAGTCTGAACATCTGTCTGCTAGCCCTCTGCTCTGGAGCGCTGGGAGGCCACGGTAGAGAGAACTGGAAGAGGTGACAGTGGGACAGGAGGGAGAGGAGTCGTTTAGTAATCGGAACGTTGGAAGGTTGCTAGTTAGATTCCCCTCTCCTCCTTACCAAGTGTCTAAGTGTCCTTGAGCAAGGCACTGAACCTCTAACTGCTCCTGATGTATAAATGCAAATTCCTTCTAAGTTGCTTTGGATAAAAACATCTGCTAAATGACTAAATTAAATGAAAAGGGACCAGACGCCGCGGTAGAGAGGGCCGACTGAAAGAGGGGCTAGAGCAGCTTTTAAGTGCTCAGGCCGCCGCTGAACAGCACTATTTGGATGGAGTCACTGTCAGGAAATGTGCAAAGGACATCTGAGGATTACAAAAAAATAATTTCCTTTTCAATTTTTCTTCATGTACAGCTCCTGGTGCTCAAGGTGAGAGGGACTCAGACTATGTGACCGCTGCCCTTGGGAATACCTGGAGTCACAATGTCAACACACGCCTCATCGTCCAGTACGTGGACGCCCGTCTGAGACAGGTGAGCTGAGATGCTGTGGTACCCCACACACCGCCTGATACATTAAGGACTCGTACTCCTAAAGTAGTGTCAGGTAACTCTCTATTCAGTGACTGGGATTCATTACCTCCGCCAAGGAGGTTATGTTTTCGCCCCTGTATGTTTGTTTGTTTGTTTGTTTGTTTGTTTGTTAGCAGGATTACGCAGAAACGCATGGACCGATTTCCCTCAAACTTTGTGGGGAGATTGGTTAATATAATGGCATTAATTGATTAGATTTTCAGATGTCAAGGTCAAAGGTCAAGGTCACAAGGCGGAGGTTTGCATTCTCTGAATGCTCCCATTCTTGTTAAAGCTGTTTTGAGAGTGTGTGCTTTTACACATGCTCTCCAGGTGAGTGGATGCAGATTTCTGGTAGGCAAGCTCCTGTAGAGATGGTTTCTGGGTATGAATGATCCCATTGTCCCAGCCCGCTTGTGATAATATAAACATCTTAATGTGGTAATAGTAGAAAAAAAAAACAGAAGATGTCTTTTGAAGGTACCGATACACAGGTGATCTGTGGGTGTTTCTGTGGACAGGTAGTCTGCAGGGGTTTGAGGAGACACGGGTGAACTGAGGGTGTTTCTGTGGACAGGTAGTCTCCAGGGGTTTGAGGAGACATGGGTGAACTGAGGGTGTTTCTGTGGACAGGTAGTCTCCAGGGGTTTGAGGAGACATGGGTGAACTGAGGGTGTTTCTGTGGACAGGTAGTCTCCAGGGGTTTGAGGAGACATGGGTGAACTGAGGGTGTTTCTGTGGACAGGTAGTCTCCAGGGGTTTGAGGAGACATGGGTGAACTGAGGTTTCTTGCGTCACAGTTGGATGGTGTGCCACCACGGCACCCACGCAACTCTCCCCCACCGTCCCACGAAAAGCCGCAGGAGCACTGTTCTAAATCTGTCTGGTGTCAACTGAGATGGGGTGGAGCAGGGCTGGTTTGGACAGGTCTACTTGGCCCCCAGAAACCACGTCCTCTAAGAACATTCCACAGCCTAACAGAAAGAAAGACCCCATTTGGGGGGGGGGGGGAGAGAGAGAGAGAGAGATATGCTGATTTATTTTTCCCACCCAGGAGTTCCTGGGAAGGGCATCATGGGATGTTGGTGGGTTTGTTTACAACACGCCCACATCTGCGACGCCCCCCACCCCCTCCCCCCAAACCATTCCCTTCTCTCTTACCTCTCTACATCTTTATTCCCCATCCTCCTGCTTATGTTTCTGTGGGAAGACATGCATCAGCCAGAGTAAGCAGAGAGGATGATGGGAAGTGCGGTTTTGGCCCCCTCGAACCCTTGGGCCTAAGGATTGATTGTTGATTGCTGACCGCAGGTAATTGTAGCCTCAGTGAGGAAAGCCTGCAGGCGTGTTTGAAACTGATCGCAGGCCAGCAGAGCTCTCCACCAACTGTTAACTCTGGCAGCAATACATATTTCAATTGCACAGGCTCTCACAAGGCTAAGGTTAACCCCGGTTTTGTGTGCATTCATGTGTGTGTACCTACACGTGTGTGTGTTTCTGTGCTTGGTTATGTTTCTTATGTTTCTTGGTTATGTTTCTCTGTGCTTGGTTAGGTTATGTATGTAAGAGCAGCTATGTCCTCTGCCTTGGTTCACACCACAAGCTGTCCCAACATTGTGGTGCATTTTTGTTTTGTTTTGTTTTGTTTTGTTTTCTTGACTCAGCTCATCATATTACGGCTCCTCCTTCTATGTCGCTAGCTTGTAGTCACGAGGCGCCCAGTACAGTCAGCCATTCTCCCCTGCAGCCTGCGCTGTCCCTCCAGGCCAAGGTGTTTTGATTCTCTCTGGCCTAATTTCCTCTCTGGACGGCCGTATTGAGTAGCTTCCCCCCGGGAGAGAACGGCCTCTTTGCTGGCGCTCTCTCCCAGCATGGCACACCCAGGCCTCGCTATAGCTCTCTCGTGCTCTCTCTCTCTCTCTATCTATCTATCTATCTCTCTCTCTCCTGCTATCTCTCTATATATCCTTCTCCTGCTCTCTTCTCTCTCTCTTGCTCTCTCTCTATCTATCTATCTCTCTCTCTCTCCTGCTATCTCTCTCTCTCTCTCTCTATCCTTCTCCTGCTCTCTTCTCTATCTCATGCTCTCTCTCTCTCTCTCTCTCGTGCTCTCTCTCTCTCTATCTATCCTTCTCCTGCTCTCTTCTCTCTCATGCTCTCTCTCTATCTCTTTCTCTCTCGCTCTCTCTTAATCTCTCTCTCAGTCTCTATCTATCTCTCCTGCTATCTCTCTCTCTCTATCTATCCTTCTCCTGCTCTCTTCTCTCTCATGTTCTCTCTCTATCTAGCTCTCCTGATATCTCTCTCTCTCTATCTATCCTTCTCCTGCTATATCTCTCTCTCTCTCTCTCTTTCTATCCTTCTCCTGCTCTTTTCTTTCTTCATGCTCTCTCTCTATCTTTCTCTCTCTCTCTCACGCTCTCTCTCTCTCTCGCACTCTTTCTAATTCTCTTTTTATTTCTCTCTCTCTCTCTCTCTCTCTCTCTCTTGCGCTCTCTATCTATCTCTCTGTGCCGAGATCAGGCACAGAACAAAAGCTGAGTAGGGTTCTGACGCACACACTGCCAGCCACCCACCCGAGGCGGACGGTAAACCCACACACCACAGCACAGCACCGCACCCCTCCCGTTGGATCAGGATTAGGTGTCCTGGAGGCACCGCATTCACCTTCATGGCTCCCACAGCACCTCACACACACACACACACACACACACACACACACACACACACATACACACACACACCACAGCACCTAACAACACACACACACACACAACAGCACCTAACAACACACACACACACACACACATACACACACATACACACACACACACCACAGCACCTAACAACATGGCCCAGACACCCGATCCATGGGGTTGGTGCTCACACACCACGTTAACACACAAACATGAACGGACATTTACTCACTGCTGCACAAGGGTAAATGAGTATGTGTATCACAACACATTGACACCAGTACAATTTACAAAGCCAGATATGCCAGCACAGACACACACAGACACACACAGACACACACCCACACAGCACAGAAAAACAGGCAGGTCCGTATTGTCAAGTAGGCCCCATGTACAGTAGAACAGCATCTTGCCACTAAGTTTGTTGTGATATACTGTATATACATTTAATGGATATTAAAAGTAAGATATTAAAAACTAAGTTTGTTGTGATTACTGTATATCATTTTTTTTTAGAGCCAATTGCTATCATCGTGTAACACAGAGTACATTCTCCTTGACTGTCTGTAAACAGTCATTCATTCAATTCTTAATTGTTTCTGTTTTAGCATACAACGTATTCCACTGTCTCAAGGGTGTTTTGTGTGTTTTGTTTCTGTGTGCGTTTCTGGTTTCCTGTGAGTATGCAGGAATTCCTTTTTGATTGTTTCACGTAGCCTATAAACAGTCATGAATTATGAATGCAGTTTGTAATCTACTCAACATCTACACGTACAAACAGACCTTTTCCTCTCTTGCTTCGGAGAGGAAGAGTTACCACCTGTTACCATAAACCAAAATGAAGTTGACGATGGCAGTCATATCAAATACATTATTTCGATAATGTGTTTTTAAAAGGATTGTTTAAGGAGTACTATGCATAGTTTAAACACATTTCCTACCACCAGATGTGGTAAAACATATAAAAAAAATGCTACCCTTTCATGACATTTCCCTGACCCTGTCTTTCTATGCTTCTTGTTCCTTTGATGTCAGATTGTCATAGCCAAGTCACCTGTGGCACCTTTTGCCGTGCTGAACTACACCGTGCAGAAGGAGGGCATTCGACTGGAGGGTGAGTCCATGTTCATCTTAACGTGTTATCCCTCCGAGGGCGATCGCTGCCACTGCCAAGTTATTTGACCTCCATGTTGGCCCCTCTGACCTGACGTTAACTGGGGTAGTTGTCTTCTATGTCCTGTGTTATAATAATAATAATTCATTTTATTTTTAACACACTTTTCATTCAAAAGAATCTCAGAGTGTTAGGCCCACACTGGATCAAGGATCCAATGCTATTAAGAAGATCTCTTCAAAATAAGAGAAAATAAGATCTGTTCCCAGAAGTACTACGTAGCTCTCATCAATATGTTGTTACGTCAACATAAAACATATTTTGTGCATTTTGGAAATGAGCATCTCCAGCTGATGACATAAGTCAGGCCCTCTGCCTTTGTCTCAGTGCAGTCGGGTAAGGATGACAGATTTCTCTGGACAGATGCAGGTCCCGGGTGATCTGTAGCTGTCTGAGTTAACATCAGAATAGTAGATGTTTTATCAAACACCGATAAACTACAGGTGTGTAAGCAGACCCTTGTGTAGGAGGTTTCTTCCATCACAGTCGGATATTTGGTCTCTGAAAACCCCCACGCCCGCACACTCAATTCCTCCCTGCTAAAAGCCACAGATGCATAAATATAAATCTGGCTCCTCTGAGATGGGGTGGGGGCTCGAGTGTGGTTTGGCTCCTAATCCGCGTCCTCCAAGTGCATTCCACAGCGCAGCAGGACGGCAGCTCTCGGGAAGAAGAGAGGGCAAGGAAGACAACCGCTTAAAAAAACCCCAAAAGAAATGACCTTAAGTGGGTTTTCTCCCTCTGTGTGCTAAGTGTCTCAGCTGAGTATCTCACACAGAGGCCGGCCTTGGGTTTACCCACCCACTCACCGGCATGCACATACACACACACACACACACACACACACACACACGCCTTGGGTTTACCCACTCATGCCCCTCACATGAGTCGCCGTGATAACATCTGTTTTAATCCCGTGTTTGTTGGTAAGGTCCCTCTCGGCTTTGTCCCCAGCTGTTCTTGCTAGTTTGGCTACGGTGTTGGGTGCTGCAGGCTCAGGTGCTACCATCATAGCTACTTATACAGCTAAAACGGTTGCACTGGTGTTGAAAATGTTGGACAAAAATTCTGCAGGAGAGGTGAACGTGGAGAAGTTAAAGGAAGCATTTTTGTATTACGTTAACATTTATTTGTTTCAAAGTACAATATATACTCGTGTTGTTTCTTCAGAATTACATTGTTATGGGATGTTTGGAAACCTATTTGAACTTTCAACCAAAAACTCCTTACTGCAGTGCGGTGATTGCACCCTTAAACTCCATACTGCAGTGCAGTGATTGCACCCTTAAACTCCATACTGCAGTGCAGTGATTGCACCCTTAACGCTCCATACTGCAGTGAGGTGATTGCACCCTCAACGCTCTATACTGCAGTGCAGTGATTGCACCCTCAACGCTCTATACTGCAGCGGGTGATTGCACCCTTAACGCTCTATACTGCAGTGCAGTGATTGCACCCTTAACGCTCTATACTGCAGTGCAGTGATTGCACCCTTAACGCTCTATACTGCAGTGAAGTGATTGCACCCTTAACTCCATACTGCAGCGGGTGATTGCACCCTTAAACTCCATACTGCAGTGCGGTGATTGAACCCTTAAACTCCATACTGCAGCGGGTGATTGAACCCTTAAACTCCATACTGCAGTGCAGTGATTGCACCCTTAACGCTCTATACTGCAGTGCAGTGATTGCACCCTTAACATTCTATACTGCAGTGAGGTGATTGCACCCTTAAACTCCATACTGCAGTGAGGTGATTGCACCCTTAAACTCCATACTGCAGTGAGGTGATTGCACCCTTAAACTCCATACTGCAGTGAGGTGATTGCACCCTTAAACTCCATACTGCAGTGAGGTGATTGCACCCTTAAACTCCATACTGCAGTGAGGTGATTGCACCCTTAACTCCATACTGCAGCGGGTGATTGCACCCTTAAACTCCATACTGCAGTGAGGTGATTGCACCCTTAAACTCCATACTGCAGTGCAGTGATTGCACCCTTAAACTCCATACTGCAGTGAAGTGATTGCACCCTTAACTCCATACTGCAGCGGGTGATTGAACCCTTAAACTCCATACTGCAGTGAGGTGATTGCACCCTTAACTCCATACTGCAGTGCAGTGATTGAACCCTTAAACTCCATACTGCAGCGGGTGATTGCACCCTTAAACTCCATACTGCAGTGCGGTGATTGAACCCTTAAACTCCATACTGCAGTGAGGTGATTGAACCCTTAAACTCCATACTGCAGTAAAGTGATTGCACCCTTAACTCCATACTGCAGCGGGTGATTGAACCCTTAAACTCCATACTGCAGTGAGGTGATTGCACCCTTAAATTCCATACTGCAGTGCAGTGATTGCACCCTTAAACTCCATACTGCAGTAAAGTGATTGCACCCTTAACTCCATACTGCAGCGGGTGATTGAACCCTTAAA
The DNA here is from genome assembly GCF_963457725.1 of Sprattus sprattus. Classification (NCBI taxonomy): domain Eukaryota; kingdom Metazoa; phylum Chordata; class Actinopteri; order Clupeiformes; family Clupeidae; genus Sprattus; species Sprattus sprattus. The sequence goes on along the minus strand of NC_137921.1, from coordinate 10,101,560 downwards.
CTCCATACTGCAGTGCAGTGATTGCACCCTTAACGCTCTATACTGCAGTGCAGTGATTGCACCCTTAACATTCTATACTGCAGTGAGGTGATTGCACCCTTAAACTCCATACTGCAGTGAGGTGATTGCACCCTTAAACTCCATACTGCAGTGAGGTGATTGCACCCTTAAACTCCATACTGCAGTGAGGTGATTGCACCCTTAAACTCCATACTGCAGTGAGGTGATTGCACCCTTAAACTCCATACTGCAGTGAGGTGATTGCACCCTTAACTCCATACTGCAGCGGGTGATTGCACCCTTAAACTCCATACTGCAGTGAGGTGATTGCACCCTTAAACTCCATACTCCAGTGCAGTGATTGCACCCTTAAACTCCATACTGCAGTGCAGTGATTGAACCCTTAAACTCCATACTGCAGTGAGGTGATTGAACCCTTAAACTCCATACTGCAGTGCAGTGATTGCACCCTTAACGCGCCCAGTGGAAAGCGACTGACCTCCGCTGCTTGTGTGTGTGTGTGTGTGTGTGTGTGTGTGTGTGTGTGTGTGTGTGTGTGTGTGTGTGTGTGTGTGTGTGTGTGTGTGTGTGTGTGTGTGTGTGTGTGTGTGTGTGTGTGTGTAAGACCTGACCAGACCTGCCTGCGCTCTCACCTGACCTCCACTGCTGGTGTGTGTGTGTGTGTAGACCTGACCAGACCTGCCTGCGCTCTCACCTGACCTCCACTGCTGGTGTGTGTGTGTGTGTGTGTGGAGACCTGACCAGACCTGCCTGCGCTCTCACCTGACCTCCACTGCTGGTGTGTGTGTGTGTGGAGACCTGACCAGACCTGCCTGCGCTCTCACCTGACCTCCACTGCTGGTGTGTGTGTGTGTGGAGACCTGACCAGACCTGCCTGACCTCCACTGCTGGTGTGTGTGTGTGTGGAGACCTGACCAGACCTGCCTGCGCTCTCACCTGACCTCCACTGCTGGAGTCCTGCTGCATAACCATCTTCTGCTTCATCCTCAGAGCCGGGCGGGGGATTAGTCAGGTCCGGCTCCGGTTACTCAGGACAGCGGAGTGGAAAAGCACCCAGAAAACAAACTGAGTGCAGTGAGGAGAAAGCAGGGCGAGAGGAGAGAGAGGAGAGCGTCCAGCGGGAATGCGAGGAGGGAGGGAAGAGATTAGGAGAGTTGTGTAGTCTCTGATGGGCGCGAGAGATTGGATGTGGAGTACGAGTGGTTTTTACATAGATTACAAAGGCGAAAACTATGCAAAGTGTGTGTGTGTCTGTGTCTGTGTCTGTGTCTGTGTCTGTGTCTGTGTCTGTGTCTGTGTCTGTGTCTGTGTGTGTGTCTGTGTCTTTGTGTGTTTTTGTGTCTGTGTTTTTGTGTCTGTCTGTGTGTTTGTGGCTGTCTGTGTGTTTTTGTGTCTGTCTGTGTGTGTCTGTGTGTGTTTTTGTGTCTGTGTGTGTTTTTGTGTCTGTCTGTGTGTGTTTTTGTGTCTGTGTGTGTTTTTGTGTTTGTGTTTGTGTTTGTGTCTGTGTGTTTGTGTCTGTCTGTGTGTGTTTGTGTCTGTCTGTGTGTTTTTGTGTCTGTCTGTGTGTTTTTGTGTGTGTGTGTGTTTTTGTGTGTGTGTGTGTGTCTGTGTGTGTGTGTGTTTGTGTCTGTGTCTGTGTCTGTGTCTGTGTCTGTGTATGTGTATGTGTCTTGCACTGACTAGTCTCTCTTTTACTTTCCCATTGCTCAGAGGCACGGTTTGTATGTTGTGTTGCTCCGTCTGAATGTGTGTTTGTGTGTTTGTAAGTGTATCTGCGTGCCTGTGTGTGTGTGGACTGTATCTCACACACTCACACATTGAAGGCCCAGTCATTGAATGGCCCCCCTCTTATCCCGCTAGCTCCTAACAAGCACTTCTTTGATGAGATTCCCACTTCCTGCCAGCATTAAATAAAGGCCCAGTATAAAAAAAACAACACACTGCTCACACACGCGTGCACACACACACACACACACACACACACACACACACACACACACACACACACACACACACATGCATACACACAGAGTACTCTCCCCCCGCACAACAAGAGGATCCTTCATGGCCACCCTAAAGGCCATTAGGCACGGCCAGCTACTCGAGGCAGCTGCTGTGACCTACTGATGAGAGCAGCAAACAGTGTCTCCTGCACAACGGGTGGCTACACGCCTCACATGCTACATGCCTCACATGTTACACGCCTCACATGTTACACGCCTCACATGTTACACGCCTCACATGCTACACACTTCACATGCTACACGCCTCACATGCTACACACCTCACATGTTACACACCTCACATGTTACACACCTCACATGTTACACGCCTCACATGTTACACGCCTCACATGCTACACGCCTCACATGTTACACGCCTCACATGTTACACGCCTCACATGTTACACGCCTCACATGCTACACGCCTCACATGCTACACGCCTCACATGCTACACGCCTAATTACACATGTTACATGCTTCACATGTTACATGGCTCACATGTTAAACGCCCCATATGTTACAAACCTCACATGTTACACGCCTCACATGTTACACGCCCTCAGATGTAACAAGCCTTACATGTTACAAGCCTCACATATTTCACGCCTCAGGGCAGCTACACGCTTCACATGTTACATGCCTCACATGCTACACGCCTCACATGTTACAAGCCTTGCATGTTACACGCCTCACATGTTACACGCCTCACATGTTACACGCCTCACATGCTACACGCCTCACATGTTACACGCCTCACATGTTACACGCCTCACATGCTACACGCCTCACATGCTACACGCCTCACATGCTACACGCCTCACATGCTACACGCCTCACATGTTACACGCCTCAAATGTTACAAACCTCACATGTTACACGCCTCACATGTTACACGCCTCAAATGTTACAAACCTCACATGTTACACGCCTCAAATGTTACAAACCTCACATGTTACACGCCTCACATGTTACACGCCTGTTACACACACACACACACACACACACACATGCATACACACAGAGTACTCTCCCCCCGCACAACAAGAGGATCCTTCATGGCCACCCTAAAGGCCATTAGGCACGGCCAGCTACTCGAGGCAGCTGCTGTGACCTACTGATGAGAGCAGCAAACAGTGTCTCCTGCACAACGGGTGGCTACACGCCTCACATGCTACATGCCTCACATGTTACACGCCTCACATGTTACACGCCTCACATGTTACACGCCTCACATGCTACACACTTCACATGCTACACGCCTCACATGCTACACACCTCACATGTTACACACCTCACATGTTACACACCTCACATGTTACACGCCTCACATGTTACACGCCTCACATGCTACACGCCTCACATGTTACACGCCTCACATGTTACATGCTTCACATGTTACATGGCTCACATGTTAAACGCCCCATATGTTACAAACCTCACATGTTACACGCCTCACATGTTACACGCCCTCAGATGTAACAAGCCTTACATGTTACAAGCCTCACATATTTCACGCCTCAGGGCAGCTACACGCTTCACATGTTACATGCCTCACATGCTACACGCCTCACATGTTACAAGCCTTGCATGTTACACGCCTCACATGTTACACGCCTCACATGTTACACGCCTCACATGCTACACGCCTCACATGTTACACGCCTCACATGTTACACGCCTCACATGCTACACGCCTCACATGCTACACGCCTCACATGCTACACGCCTCACATGCTACACGCCTCACATGTTACACGCCTCAAATGTTACAAACCTCACATGTTACACGCCTCACATGTTACACGCCTCAAATGTTACAAACCTCACATGTTACACGCCTCAAATGTTACAAACCTCACATGTTACACGCCTCACATGTTACACGCCTCAAATGTTACAAACCTCACATGTTACACGCCTCACATGCTACACGCCTCACATGTTACACGCCTCACATGTTACACGCCTCACATGCTACACACCTCACATGTTACACACCTCACATGTTACACGCCTCACATGCTACACGCCTCACATGTTACACGCCTCACATGCTACATGCCTAATTACACATGTTACATGCTTCACATGTTACATGCCTCACATGTTAAACGCCCCATATGTTACAAACCTCACATGTTACACGCCTCACATGTTACACGCCCTCAGATGTAACAAGCCTCACATGTAACAAGCCTCACATGTTTCACGCCTCAGGGCAGCTACAGGCTTCACATGTTACACGCCTCACATGCTACACGCCTCACATGTTACAAGCCTTGCATGTTACACGCCTCACATGTTACACGCCTCACATGCTACACGCCTCACATGCTACACGCCTCACATGCTACACGCCTCACATGCCACACGCCTCACATGTTACACGCCTCAAATGTTACAAACCTCACATGTTACACGCCTCACATGTTACACGCCTCAAATGTTACAAACCTCACATGTTACACGCCTCAAATGTTACAAACCTCACATGTTACACGCCTCACATGTTACACGCCTCAAATGTTACAAACCTCACATGTTACACGCCTCACATGCTACACGCCTCACATGTTACACGCCTCACATGTTACACGCCTCACATGCTACACACCTCACATGTTACACACCTCACATGTTACACGCCTCACATGCTACACGCCTCACATGTTACACGCCTCACATGCTACATGCCTAATTACACATGTTACATGCTTCACATGTTACATGCCTCACATGTTAAACGCCCCATATGTTACAAACCTCACATGTTACACGCCTCACATGTTACACGCCCTCAGATGTAACAAGCCTCACATGTAACAAGCCTCACATGTTTCACGCCTCAGGGCAGCTACAGGCTTCACATGTTACACGCCTCACATGCTACACGCCTCACATGTTACAAGCCTTGCATGTTACACGCCTCACATGTTACACGCCTCACATGTTACACGCCTCACATGTTACACGCCTCACATGTTACAAGCCCCACATGTTACACGCCTCAGGGCAGCTACACCCTTCACATGCTACACACCTCACATGCTACACGCCTCACATGTTACACTCCTCACATCAGTGGCAGTTCTACATGGAATTATGCCCCGGGCGAGACCCCCTCCGAGCACGCCCCCCCGGATATTTTTTCACATAAATATATATATAATTTATATCTAATTTTTTCATATAACTAAATAAATGAAATAGAAACTTTACACAATTGCACAAATCACTTTATAGAACTTTAAATAACACACTTAAGGGAATAAATGGGAATAAACTTGCCCTTACTGCCTACAAATATCTGTCATTTGACGCTATATTAACCTATCTTGGGAGGAACAATAAGCTGCTTGGTACTGCCTAGAATTCTATGCATGCCACACTTCAACTTATGACTGGTAAACTATAATGTCACGAAACAGAGTTGTAGCAAATGTCAAATGTTCCGTCTTTGAAGCTGCCTAGAGAAGATATGAACATTCCGTTGGCTAATTACACGGCCCAACGTCAACCCAACTGATGGAAATAAATAATAACTGAACGTGTAACAGTTATGTTGCAAAGCACAATCTTATCGTGAAATTAGATCTCGTGTTTGTTGAGTTAAAACCGAGCTATTGTTGTATAATCATGGGCAGCAGAATAGCAGGCTAACAAAAGTTATAGCCTACCACCAATTAACATTAGCCCTTCATCATGACATGGATACTGTAATCATACAGAGATAACATAGTGGCATACCTTTATGTTTTGCTCGTTTCTCCTCTTTTTTTTTTCGAAATTGCGCTCCTGACGGCGTTTGCCTTTTCCTATCCATCTCTGTGCTTATTTTGCACTCGACAATAAACAAATTCCCCATCCCCCCCAACACTGTCACTCGTACAGAAGTTTAGACTAAACCAATTCACCTTGCCCTTGGTGACACTTAATCGTTCAGTATTACCTATTTGTATAAGCCATTTCACACAATTCAGAAAACCCAAAAACGTGCAGGAATTATATGCCTGTAATTATAATATTATGAATGTGTGTTTTTTGCAAGAAAGTCGAGGTGTGACTGACTTGTGCCCACTAATTGTATTAGAGTATTGCTCTAGCCTACAGTGGATCCCCCCATCCCCCCACTTGTTCCAGTTGGGTGTCCCAGAGGTGAACTTTTCCCCCGCGCTCCCTCCCCTTCCCCGGTTTCACACAAAGATGGCACCTTCCTAGCAAGCAGGGGCGCAGGCAGGAGCGCCTGTAGCCGTAGGGGGCGCCAATTCGCCAATTCCCCACACAGTGATATGATAGATAATAGAAAACCGCTTCGCGGCCCAGATTATTATTGATTTATTTACTTGGTCGTGCCGCCCCCCACGTGACTTGAAAAAGTGCCGCCCCGGGCCACCGCCCGGGTGGTCCGTCCCTAAAACCGTCACTGCCTCACATGTTAGACGCTTCACATGTTACACGCCTAACATGTTACACACCCTCAGATGTAACAAGCCTCCGGGCACCTATACGCCTCACATGTTACACGCCTCAGGGAAGCTACACGCCTAACATGTGATCTGCTAAAGAGTTTTACCTTTTCTAATTTCCAAGGAACTTGGAGGTGTTACTACTGCACTCTGCATACAAGAAATATATACCTGCTTTTAAAACTGAAAGTGACTGGCAATCTAACATTTGGGAAAATCACAATTCAGTTTTCTTTGCTCTTTCTATAAACCAAATTGCTTCAGCGCAGCGACATTCTTAAGACTTGGCAGCCAACATCTACGCAGTAGACAGTACAGCATACAGATAACAAAATGATCTGTATGCTGTGCTGTTTACTGCCTGATGGTGCTGGTGGAGGTGATGCGTGTAGGTGTAGTTCATGATGGTCCTGGTGGAGGTGATGTGTGTAGGTGTAGTTCCTGATGGTGGATGTGGAGGTGATGACTGATGGTGGAGGTGATGCGTGTAGGTGAAGTTCCTGATGGTGGAGGTGGAGGCGATGCATGTAGGTGAAGTTCATGATGGTGCTGGTGGCATTGCTTGAGGATGTTTGTGGTAATTGTCCTAACGATGCCGGATACGACCAAACTATGTCCATCTTCGCAGAGGACGGCATAGCGAAGGTTACACCATCAGTGGAAACGTACCCGCTTCGTATACATAAGGCCAATGTGTTCCCTCGCTCTGTGACTTCATGCCCCAATAGCAGGCCAAGATTTCGGGGCACATTAACAACAGGATATCTTAAACAGATGTGCTCTCCAGAAGCACGTACAATCCTATGAGCTCACATACCCGCTTTCTCGTCCACTCTGCTCTGCTCACAGCCGAGAACCAAATGTTTGCGGGGGAAAAGAAAAAAAAAAGTCGTTACTGTTACGTAATGACCAAGGGAGTGTGTCTCTAGTTCTCCACAGTGTTTGACGAGAGCTTTTTGACCCTGCTTTGTCTTCCACTGGCTATCAGTCTTCTCTTCTATTGACTCTCTGAAAAGAGCTTTTCAGTCCCCACTCCTCTCTCCTTCCTTGTCTCTTTCTTTCTATCTCTCTTTCTCTCTCTATTTGCTCCTCAATCACTCCTTTCAGTCCATCGTTTTATCGTCCTCATTAAATGATCTCATTATAATTCTATCCGTCCGTGGCGCGTTGCTCTCATTACGTCCGCTGATGAGGGGCCGTTATGTAACCTCCTGGTCGGGGTGGCTTCTGACTCGGACTCGGGTCCTTCTGGGCTCGGGATCGGGGGGGAGGAGGCAGGGGATCAGTGCGGAAGCGTGCGTGTGTGTGTGTGTGTGTGTGTGTGTGTGTGTGTGTGTGTGTGTGTGTGTGTGTGTGGGTGTGATGGTTTTTCAGACACGCACAGGCGTATGGGGCATCTTACCTGCAGGTTTTATAAAGGAGGAAAGATGACTTTTTATCCACCCAGGTTTCTGGTCACACAGTCACATTCATTCAACCTCACCTCCTTTTTTGGGGAAAACACAAAAGTCAAATGTCATACTTCCCATGTAGAAAATCTGAAGTGTATGATCTAGCTATGTACTTCTATTGGACAATGGAGCTGAACACTAGCCGACATAGATGCGATGACAGTGACACTCAAATCTCACAGACTACTTGTACAAGATACCCTTAGCATTAGCATTAGCAGCAGTATGGGCCCCATTGAAGCTGTGTGAAATGTACTGAGAGGAGCTTTAGACACACACACACACACACACACACACACACACACACACACACACACAAACTCGGGAGGACCCAGCACCTGTGACGGGGGGAGCGTCTTTTACCCGCCTTATTTGCAGGTTTTGTACTCGTGAGGAAACGTTAATGTGACAACTAGCGCTGGAGAGTAACCTTTGGAAGTCCTCCACGGAATCCTACAGTGACAGAGAGAGCGAGAATCAAAGTGTGTGCCGCTTAGCTCTCAAGTTATCCTGTGTCGTTGAGAGGGTGAAATCTAATTTCACGTGAAACGAAGTTAGTTAACATCACCCTGTGTGTGTGTGTGTGTGTGTTTGTGTGTGTTTGTGTGTGTGTGTGTGTGTGTGTGTGTGTGTGTGTGTGTGTGTGTGTGTGTGTGTGTGTGTGTGTGTTAACATCACCCTCCATTTAGCAGCTGCTGGGACCAGATTAGCTGTGTCGTATGAACGCTAAAAGAGAGAGGAATCCCAGCTCCGGCAGGCTGATTTCCCGCGAGGAAAGGTGACCTGGAGTGGCGTGTGTGTGTGTCTGTGTGTGTACAGTATCCAGCTCATAGATACGGCCCAGATGTCCATCCCTTGGCCAGGTGTGCGGCGCTAACTGCCGGCTTGATATCGCATGGACATCGGCACAGCACAGGCTTCCTGTAAGGGAGCATGGCTCCCAGTGTGTGTGTGTGTTCTTGTGTGTGTGTGTGTGTGTGTGTGTGTGTGTGAGTGTGTGTGAATTGCAATACTGAAGGTCTTTGTCTGCCATTGTGATGTGATTGGAGTCAGCAGATGATTGGATGTGACAGAAAACATATTCGCCAGACCATAGGAAACTGTGAATGGGGCGCTCTCTCTCTCTCTTTCTCTCTCTCTCTCTCTCCCTCTCTCTCTCTCTCTCTCTCTCTGTCTCTCTCTCTTTCTCTCTCTCTGTCTGATGCAACTGTACACGTTCCTGTGGCGGCCTCTTCCTTGCATGTCACTGAAACTTCAGGAGGAGAGGTGAACGCTGTTTCCCAGAGTGCCATCTGACATCCGAGTTATGCCTCTTTACTTCAGGTGCCGTGATTGGATCTGCCGGGTGTCTGCACTCCCCCCCCAGGCCAGGATTAATCTCTGCTCTTTGTTCCCTCAGGAGGGATTGTTTTGTCGGCCCCCCCCCCCCCAACCCCCCCCCCCCCTTTCCCTTTTCTGCTGAGACACTGTTGGCCATCTCTGATTGCACTCCGCCGCGCTCTCGTAACCCTATCACCCCAGCACCGTGGAATCGCACGATGCAGGGGCGTTTAACACACACACACACACACACACACACACTCACACCTGAGACGGCTGGGACTCCATTAGCTCCTCGTCCCCTCGCTCATCCGACTTGTGATCAGTGCAGCAGGTGACCCTACCACGTGAGCGCCTGGAACTCTAGCGCATAGCAGCCGCGTCATTTTTTTATCGCGCACATGTGATGCCCAGCCCCCCACCCCCCCCCCCCCCCCCCTCCCCATCTCTCCCCCTTCCTCGCCCTGTAGAGCATGTTCGGCGGCCCGATGCGCTAAAGCATGCGATTGCTCGGCGCAGTGGCCAGGGGCATCTGTGGAGCGTTTAATGAGACGCCTGGAAACTCTGATGGAGCTTCTGTTCCAGGACCTTTCACAGGCCTGCTGCAGGAGACGCAGCGCTGGGAAATGGAAGCGGGAAAGACAGAGCGAGTGCTGAACAGCTGCCTTTTACGGCCCTAGTGTCTCCTTCTCTCTCTCTCTCTCTCTCTCTCTCTCTCTCTCTTTCTCTTTCTCTTTCTCTTTCTCTTTCTTTCTTTCTCACTCACTCACTCACTCACTCACTCACTCACTCACTCACTCACTCACTCACTCACTCACTCACTCACTCACTCACTCACTCACTCACTCACTCACTCACTCACTCACTCACACACACACACACACACACACACACACACACACACACACACACACACACACACACACACACACACACACACACACACACACACACACACACACACACACACACACACACACACACACACACACACACACACACACACACACACACACACACACACACAGGGTTATACGAGGGTTACACGAACATCCCCTACCAAGGCCACACACCCTCAGGACGATACAATGAACCCTGAAGTCATAGGAGTGGATGGCAGGCAGTTACAGTAGTAAAGTAAAAAATCACAGCAATGTTCACTGATGTAGATAATGAGAGGTGAGAGTGATATTGAGTAAAATTCTGATGGTCAAATGTAAGTTTTGATAGTAATGTATGAGTGAACAGAAACTAGCGGGACTATATAACTATAAAGGAGGTCTTAAGTGGGTGGAGTTCTGTGTTACATTGGCAGCTGCAGCTGTCTACATTTCTTGGCCTAAAAGCCACGGTTGGTCCATTTAGCCTGTGTGTATCAGATCACCCCCCCCCCCCCCCCCCAACCTACCTAGCTAAATGGTCATGTGATTATTTAATAGATTATGACTCCCGATCAGTACTTAGTGATTATTTAATAGATTATGACTCCCGATCAGTATTTAGTGATTAGTTAATAGACTTTTACTCCTGATCAGTGCCTGGTGATTATTTAATTGATTATGACTCATGATCAGTAGTTGGTGATTATTTAATTGATTATGACTCATGATCAGCGCTTGTGCTGTATGCAAAGAAAGTGTTTTTGTAAACTTAAAATATATCTGTCACACACTAGTTTATTAGTGTAATATTTGTTTTCATGTACTCCAACACTTTAATATAGCATAGCAAAAAGAGTCGTAGTAGCAAAAACACATTCTCAGTGTGCTGTATGACCTTGATGTACAGTTCAAAGTTATGCTTGGAGTTAAGTCCTGATTGAAAGCTGCTTTTTTCAGCTAGGGATGACCCCTGACCCAAGGCCTGTCTCTGAGCACCACACACAAACACACACACACACACAAACACACAAACAAACACACACACACAAACACACACACTCACAAACACAAACACACACACACACACCTGTCTCTGAGCACCTCGGGGTGAGGCATGCACGGCCACGGCCAAAGCCAAGGCCAAAAACAATCCAGTCCAGCGCAGTCCTGAGGAAATGGAAAAATTCCTCATCTTTCAGGAGGAATTCTGCTTCCTCCTCCTCCTCCTCCTCCTCCTATCTGTCAAAGCTCGAGCCTTTAGACGATTGAGCCCCAGCTCAAGTGCCGCCGCTGCTGCTTCTCCTGTTGATTGTAGCCAGCGTCTTGGCCCTTCCTGCAAATGCTGATTAGTATGGAATTGGCAAGCGTTCGTGTGTGTGTGTGTGTGAGCGTGTGTGAGTATCATCAGATCCGGACGCTTTTTTTTTTGTTCTGCGGCTGAGCTGTTTGGTTAAGGCCCCTCGGACCTCAACTCCCTTTTTCTCGTGGAGCTGTGTGTGTGTGTGTGTGTGTGTGTGTGTGTGTGTCTGTGTGTGTGCGCTGCCAGTCTCTGCTTTTCATTAGTGCTGCCGAGAGATGGCGGAGTGCGTGTGGACGCCCTGGAATGCGGGCTCGGAATGCCGTGTGGTTTAATGCGGTTTTGATATCTGTGCATTCATGCGCAGTGATAAGGAGCCGGAGAGGTATTACAACACAGCAACAACTCCCCCCCCCCCCCCCCCCCCTCCTGAGAAAGACTCCAGGGTACTGAAATCACTTCTGAAGTTTTAACAGCAGTTTATAGATAGAAATGATTAAGCTGGGCAGCCTGGATTTGCACGTAAAAATATGTTGATTTCACATATGTTTGAATCTGTGTGTGTGTATCCCCGTGTGTGTTTCACATATGTTTGTTGATGATTTGAATAAATGGCGATGGTATTCGGATGTGAGTGATGTGGTGGAATCCTGGGTGTGCTATGAATCATAGTGTGTGTGTGTGTGTGTGTGTGGTTGTGTGTGTGTGTCTGTCCCTTTGTGGGTGAGTGTGGGGGGGTGTCTGTGTGGGTGAGTGTGTGTGGGTGAGTCTGTGTGTGTGGGGGTGAGTGTGTGGGTGTGGGGGGGGCGGGGGGTTGTGTGGGTGTCCTATTGTGATACACACAGGAAAGGAATGAAGAGTGACTTAGAGTTTGTCACAGCCTATTATGCTTTCTTCACCATGAAATGGAGGGAGGGAGGGAGGGAGGGATGGATAGATGATATTCCTCATTAACCTTGTGTACAGCTGCAATGAAGGTCATGGGCCTCTATGTAGAGTGGGAGAGAGTAACCACTAATCCCTTGGATTAGCTGTCCTCTCTGCTGCCTCTCTGGTGCATCTCTCTCCTCTCTGCTGCCTCTCTCCTCTCGGTCTCTTTCTCTCTTCTCCCACTCCTCTCGCCTCTCTCTCTCTCTTTCTCTCTCCTCTCTCTTTCTCCCTTTTCCCACTCCTCTCTCTATCCCTCTCTCTCTCTCTCTCTCTTTCTCTCTCTTTCTCCCTTCTCCCTTCTCCCACTCCTCTCTCCTCTCCTCTCTCTCTCTCCCTCTCCCTCTCTCGCTCTCTCTCTCTCTCTCTTTCTCTCTCTTTCTCCCTTCTCCCACTCCAGTCCCCTGTTGTTAGGAAACGCGTCTCGTTCATCACCTCACCAGTGCTCACATCTGAGCCTTCTTACGGGGATGTGTTCTGAGCCCCAACGTCAGTGTTTGTCAGTGAGGTCATTTGGACCTGTTTTTTTTTTTTTAAACCTTGTATCTGTGCCTGTCTGTTAAGACCTCTCTCTGGAGCGCTTTGTGTGTGTGTGTGTGAGTGTGAGTGTGAGTGTGGGTCTGTGAGTGTGGGTCTGGGTGTGTGTGTGCGAGAGAAAGAAGAAAGGGACAGACCATTTGGCAGCAGACCCTGTTGTCCTCTGGATTCCTACCGATGAAGTGGCCTGTGTCTTGTACCCCTTGTCCAGCTAACAGCCTGGCAGCCATTTTCCACCTCCTGTGTTCCATGGGCCTTTGTTCCGTGGCCCGGTGTCCTGTGCCCCGCGTTCCATGGCCCGATGTTCCGTGCCCTGTGTTCCGTGGTTTATCCCGTGCCCTGCGTTCCCACAGCCTGCTATCCTCTGGAGATCGGCGCCCCTCTGGCAGCTTCCTCTTTCCTCTCCGACAGCCTGGGCCACTCCACAGCTCTTCCTGCTCTGCCGCTTCTGTCCCGTCAGCACAAAGAGACACCGGGACAACATCCCAGACAGCCACACCAGTGCGCATTAATAGACTTGTACCTGAGAGGTGAGCTAGCTCATATGGGAAAGCTCTGCAAAAGAAAAAAAAAATAGGGATTATTTTGTTTTGTATATTGATATATTGTCACTTAATACCTTTTTTTTTTAAAAGGTTGTATAGCCTTTTTTCACTCCGGCAAGGGGACTGCCAATGGAAACTTGCCTTCTGGCTATAATTGGGAGCATTTACATTTTAATGTTCATGAATCTACACTGTCCCTCTTGATCAAATAAATATTACTTACTTACTTACTTACTTACACTTGTCCTGCATGACTTGCATGATGGGCCTAAAGAGCCTGCATGTACATTTCACACAAAATAGTATAATACCCTTCATAATGCGTTTATACTATGTGTGAATGAGCATGTGTATTTCACATTCCACATGTGGGAGATTAGGAGGGAGCGGGAGAAAGCACACAAGTCTAATCAGATGCTAAAACCAACAGTTGGATTTATCAAGCAACGAGGGTTGTCCTAATAGTGGGAGTAGTTATTCAAACAAGCAGAATATGTGATCTCTGTTTGAAACTGTTCTTAAGCCAAGGAGTGGGCTACACAGAGTTTTCGTTCTGTCACTGTAATGTTATTTATAATTATGTCACGGCTCAAATCAGTCACCTCCGATGTTCAATTACGAGCGTCTGAAATGTCAATTAAATGAATGAATTCAAATAGTCACCTGACTCATCCATAGTTTAGTGTATTAAACTCTTGCTTGTAAACAGTGCAGTTATGCACACAATGTACAAAAGCCTGATGAAAAATGCTAACCTACCTGACAGTTGGAGGCCCCAGAATGAGGTCTTTGATGTTTGTCATACCAGTGCTCTTATGTAACGTCTACAGAAGCATCTAGCCAGTAAGAGTACCACCATAGACATCAGTCTATGGGCAGTTCAGTTTATATGATGGTGAGCTTTGATCTTCCGATAATTAGATACATTCTCTTGCATTAATCCATCATTCATACCATTATAGTACATCATCTTGTGCAGGCCAGTTAGCCTCAAGGCCACTGCCAGGTTGTTAACATTAGCAGTCATCTTGTAGTATTTATAGCAGTGTAGATAGTAGAGGGTGGTCGAGGAGGCTCTCCCTCCCATAATCCCACATCTCTTGGCTCTAAGAACCAGAGGAGGAGCACATTCCTCAGAGCAGTGTGCTACCAGGTGACGAGACTTCCTGGCCTCCCTCCCTATCCCCCCACCCCCACATGCCTTGTCTTTCCCTTTTGGAGTCCTGTGTGTGTGTGTGTGTGTGTGTGTGTGTGTGTGTGTGTGTGTGTGTGTGTGTGTGTGTGTGTTTGTCTTGAAGTTGGTTGGTGTATGTAGGAGTGTTTCCACTGCATGAGAACCATACATCATATAGAAACGATCCCAGGATCGCGGAGTACAGCTCCCTTGAGACTTAACTGGTGTGCAAGTGCCCTAGTTCTGTAAAAGTGTGACTTAGTGCCTTGAATGTGCGTTTGTACTTAAAGAAGTGCACCAATGGGTTACGTTAGAGTGTGTCTGTCTCTGTTAACAAATCCTACAACCATTCATGTGGTTCTGGCCCGAACCGAAGCGAATCCAAGAGGTTTATTCGTGTTTAGTCAGACTTGGCAGTGTGTATCTAACAGAGGCGAGCATATCTAGAAAAGATTAAAAAAACGAAAGACCGAAATGTAGAAAGGACCGTTGCGGGATATGTGGTCTGTGAAGAGTTAAGTCTCTGTGTGTCAGGATCTGAGAAGGTGTGTGTGTGTGTGTGTGTGTGTGTGTGTGTGTGTGTGTGTGTGTGTGTGGTTGGTAATCTGGCTGCAGGAATGCAGTGAGTGCAGACTGTTAAACACTCCCCTCCTCTCCCTCTGTGTGCACCACACAAAGAGTGCTTTGTTCTGCAGTCCCTCAACCCCTCCTCTCCCCTTCTCTCTCTCTCTCTCTCTCCCTCTTTCTCTTTCTCTGCCTCTTCTCTGGCTTCTCTCCCTTCCCTCAACCCCTCCTTTCCCCTTCTCTCTCTCTCCCTCTCCCTCACACATACTCTTATATACATGCGCTTTCTTTCTCTCCCTCTTCCTGCGTCTGCCTCTGTCTCTCTGTTACACATGCACTCACACACTCAATACATTTGATATTGAACTTGTTCTGTCTTCATCTTTACTGTCACTCAAAGCCCATAGTTATGAATCTGGCCAATTGTTTGGCCACTCTTTCCCTCTCTCTCTCTCTCTCTCTCTCACTCTCGCTCTGTCTCTCTCCCACTCACTCACTCACTCATTCACTCACTCACTCACTCACACACACACACACACTTCTATCCTCCAGCACTGGCTAATAAACAACCAGGGCAAATAAGAGAAGGAGGAAACTCTGCGGAGACTCACAAACGTGAAACAGCTTGGATGGTGTGTGTGTGTGTGTGTGTGTGTGTGTGTGTTCCTGTCTTATACAGTTACAGTGTTTAACCACGGCTCAAGCGGTCCAAAACCAGTATCTGCCCCTAGACTGAAGTTGCTGGAGCTTTGCTTTAGTGTGTGTGTGTGTGTGTGTGTGTGTGTGTGTGTGTGTGTGTGTTTTTGTGTGTGTGTGTGTGTGAGAGAGTGAGTGTGTTTAACTTACGTCTCACAAGGTGCACAGTGCTTTCCCCAGCTGGTGTGTGATTGAATCTGCTAAAATAATCAGGCCTCCCTCATAGGCTCTTCCCACCCACCCGTTTCTTCCCCTCTCTCTCTCTCTCTCTCTCTCCCTCTCTCTCTCTCCTCCTGTCTTCCCCTCTCTCTCTCCTGCAATGCTTTAAATGCCTCTGATCTATGCTGCCACAGCTGCTGCTTAGTATTCTGTCTGCTAACACACTAACTAACACATGCACACACATACACGTCTTTGTCAGTTTCGTTAGGACTTAGGACTGTCCTCATTTTGGTGTGACGGTTGTGTGAGGGTGTCTGATTGTCTTGCCTCCACTCTCTTCAAAAACTCTCTGCTGGTTGTCGGACAACTCTCTTTGACTCCCAGATATTCATAATCGGAACTGTGACTAGAGCCCACAGACTGATATTAGTCATAACACACACACACACACACACACACACACACACACACACACACACATACACACCATCAAGAAAGCATTTCAAAATCTAGTGCCTAAATGGTTTCTTTCTTTCTCAGCCAGTATCAAGACTGGGAATTAGCTTACTTACTACAGGTAACATATTGGTTTGGGCTGGTCACGGAAACTTTTGCAAAATATCTAAATACTAAAGTCTACTGGCTGAGTAACTAAACAGATACTCCATGGGCCTGTTACAAAACTCTTAAGTCACAAAAACTAAGCTCACTGATCCAGTTACAAAACTGTTGTCCTCAAAACTGAGTTTCAACTGTGAATGGTGAAACACATTCACCGCTATCCTCTCTATTGTAGCTGAGTGAATGTAAAGCTTTTATCAGTATATGTTCAGAAATATGACCTATGATCTTAGTGTTGCTGCTTAAAGGTTGTATTTGGCTTCAAGGTTTTAACCAGTTTCAACCAGAATACATACTGTATGTTATCTAAGCCTAAACTGACTGGCCAAGAGCACCAGAGGACCCAACGCAAATATGGCCACATTTAGCCAGGGACCTAATGATGACATCTGGGGCAGAGCCAGTTGTACACATACTAACATTTCTGGCTAATACTGGCTAGCGTTTCACGTTTAGTCTGGCTAATATTCCAACAGATTCATCCAAAAGTGAGCAGCCTCAAACTATATCCAACCCCACCCGTGTGGAAGGTTTTCAGTTTCATTAAGGAGGGTTTCTGTTGATATTTCTCACCCTGCCAATGTGATCACATTAACTTTGTTTATTCCAAAGCTATCTCTGTCAAGAGATTGACTGTAAATGACGGAAACTGTCACATTTTCCTTTCGAAGTCCCTTTCAGTAGGAAAGAGTACCAGACTTCATGGTGATTACCAGAAGCTCAGTACTACTGCATCTGGTCTATGAACCAGCATTTGGCCTGCTCCTGCTTAGACACGGAATGCCTTCAGAGCAAATGCCTTTGTGTTTAATTAAGGACCGACGGTGTGTTTGCATGTGTCGGGTTCCTGCGGAGCGCTTGGCAGAGGGGTTAGATGAGGTGATGGACGCTCAGCATTGGCAGCGTGGATGGTTCCTCATTAGGACTGAGGACTAGATGGGTGAGACGACCCTCAGAGACAGAGGGGAAAGGAAAGAGAGACAGAGAAAAAGAGGGGAAAGGGGAAGAAAGAGAGTAAAAGAGGGGAAAAGGAAAGAGAGACAGAGGACAAGAAAGGAAAGGAAGTAAAGACAAAGGAAAAGAGGGAAAAAGGAAAGAGATGGAGGAAAAGAGGGGAAAGAAAGAGAGACAGGAAAAGAGGGGAAAAGGAAAGAGAGAGGAAAAGAGGGGAAAGAAAGAGAGACAGGAAAAGATGGGAAAGAAAGAGAGACAGAGGAAAAGATGGGGAAAGGAAATAAAGACAGGAAAAGAAAGGAAAGGAAAGATAGATAGAGGAAAAGAGGGGAAAGAAAGAGAGACAGTGAAAGAGGGGAAAGGAAAGAGACGGAGGAAAAGAGGGGAAAGAAAGAGAGACAGAGGAAAAGATGGGAAAGAAAGAGAGACAGAGGAAAAGAGGGGGAAAGGAAAGATAGACAGGAAAAGAGGGGGAAAGGAAATAAAGACAGGAAAGGAAAGATAGACAGAGGAAAAGAGGGGAAAGAAAGGGAGACAGTGAAAGAGGGGAAAGGAAAGAGATTGGTTGGCCTTTGATTGGGCTTGTCTTTGGCTGTCCTTTTTTTGTGTCTTTTTCTTTTTTGTGTTTTCTTGGTTGGCCAGAAGTGAGATCTCTTCCGTCTGACATCGCCAGAACAATGCAACGTGACGGTCAGTGGAAACTGCAGTCTGATGATTTCCTCCCTGTGGGGTTATGATGGGGGGGTTATGTAAGGCTGCCCCACACACACACACACACACACACACACATGCTCGCTTACATTTACTCACAACAGTAACGCACATACATAGCCACATACGTACACACACTTGCTCACATGAAAAGGGTACTGGCTGCCTCAGCCTTCACAGTTCTTAATTATAACAGTTGTGAAACCTGCAGCCACGCAAACACACACATACTTAATCAGACACACACACATATGCACACACACACACACACACACACACACACACACACATAGACACACACATATGCACACACACACACACACACACACATAGACACACACATATGCACACACACACACACACACACACACACACACACACACACACACATACACACACACACACACACACACACACAGACCGGGAGAGATGGGGCTCAAACAAACACATCCGCAGGAAACAGGGAAATGGGTTCTCTGATAACTGTCTGCTTTCTCTGGCATTACTTACATTATTTGTGGGGCCTTACTTCCATGAACCGGCCATTGTGTGAGGTTGTGTGTGGTTGTGTGTGTGTATGTTTGGACCCACAGATAAACATGAAAGGAAAGTCCTTGGCCAGTTGGCTGACTCAGTGTTTCCAACAGGCAGGCAGGGCTGTGTGTGTGTGTGTGTGTGTGTGTGTGTGTGTGTGAGAATGGGGGCTGTTTTAGTGAGGGGTGCTATGGGAGAGTGCTGTGAATCTTGGCCCACTAAACCACTCTGACTCATCATGTGCTGTCGGACGGCATCAAGAAGCCCTTTCCCCCATCTCTGCTAGCCTAGCGCCCTCCACCAAAGCAGGAATAGCTCCCAGGACTAGGAGAGAGGGAGCTAGAGAAAGGGACGGAAAGAGAGAGAGAGAGAGAGTGAGAGAATGGGGGAAACAGAGGGTGTGTGCTGGATTCTAATAGCCCCCTGTAATTTAGCAGTTTGATTTGATTATTTGTGGGGTTTATGTTGGCTCCGCTCTCTGGCCCAGTCCTGGGAGAGAGGCAGCCCAGCCGAGAGAGAGAGAGAGAGAGAGAGAGAGAGAGAGAGACGAAAGAGATAGAGAGAGAGTGCAGCCCAGCCAAAAGAGAGAGAGAGAGAGAGAGAGAGAGAGAGAGAGAGAGGGAGAGACGAAAGAGATAGAGAGACGAAAGAGATAGAGAGAGAGTGCAGCCCAGCCGAGAGAGAGAGAGAGAGAGAGAGAGAGAGAGAGACGAAAGAGATAGAGAGAGAGTGCAGCCCAGCCAAAAGAGAGAGAGAGACGAAAGAGATAGAGAGACGAAAGAGATAGAGAGAGAGTGCAGCCCAGCCAAAAGAGAGAGAGAGAGAGAAGAGAGAGAGACAAAAGAGAGAGAGAGAGAGAGAGTGCAGCCCAGCCAACAGAGAGAGAGAGAGAAGAGAGAAAGACAAAAGAGAGAGAGAGAGTGCAGCCCAGCCAAAAGAGAGAGAGAGAGAGACGAAAGAGAGAGAGAGTGCAGCCCAGCCGAGAGAGAGAAAGAGGCAGCCCGACCAGGCTTAGCCATGGGTGTTACATAAGACGCTACAGTCCTCACACAGCACACAGGCCTGGCTGCAGAGAGAGACGAGGAGAGAGAGACTGAGACGAGGGAGAGACGAGGGAGAGACGAGGGAGAGACGAGACGAGGAGAGAGAGACAACAGAGAGATAGACGAGAGGGTGGGAAACAGGGAGAGCAAAAATGAGAACAGACAAAGAAATGGAGAGAGAGAAAGAGATAGAGAGAGATAATGGTGGAAGGAAACAGACGGCAAAGACGAGAAGAGGAGAAATGGAGAGATAGATAGAGAGGAAGAGATAATGCTGGGAAGAGAGAAACTAGGCGAGATTAGTACTGGGAAGCGGCGGTGTTGAAATAGGAGTCGGAGTAATGGAGAGAGAGAAGGAAAACACGTCTCAAAATCGGATCTTGTAGGTTAGCTGGTTTGGCCGTCGGTTGTTTTTCGCTCCGGCTCCCATCCCGCAGTTTGTGTGATGACGTGTAGCAGTGAGGTGTGCATAGGGAGGTGTGTGATGAGGTGTAGCAGGGAGGTGAGCATAGGGAGGTGTGTGATGAGGTGTAACAGGGAGGTGAGCATAGGGAGGTGTGTGATGAGGTTTTAACAGGGAGGTGAGCATAGGGAGGTGTGTGATGAGGTGTAGCAGGGAGGTGAGCATAGGGAGGTGTGTGATGAGGTGTAACAGGGAGGTGAGCATAGGGAGGTGTGTGATGAGGTGTAACAGGGAGGTGAGCATAGGGAGGTGTGTGATGAGGTGTAGCAGGGAGGTGAGCATAGGGAGGTGTGTGATGAGGTGTAACAGGGAGGTGAGCATAGGGAGGTGTGTGATGAGGTGTAACAGGGAGGTGAGCATAGGGAGGTGTGTGATGAGGTGTAACAGGGAGGTGAGCATAGGGAGGTGTGTGATGAGGTGTAGCAGGGAGGTGAGCATAGGGAGGTGTGTGATGAGGTGTAACAGGGAGGTGAGCATAGGGAGGTGTGTGATGAGGTGTAACAGGGAGGTGAGCATAGGGAGGTGTGTGATGAGGTGTAACAGGGAGGTGAGCATAGGGAGGTGTGTGATGAGGTGTAACAGTTAGGTGTACCATCTCCTCTGGTCTCACACTGGTTTCTCTCAGTGTGTGTGTTGTGTGTGTTGTGTGTTTATTTGTTTGTGTGCAAGTGTGCATGCATGTGTGCGTGTGTGTGTGTACACATGTGTGTGTGTGTGTGTGTGTGTGTGTGGTGGATACTGTAGCATCCCTCCTGTGAGCCTGGGCAAACCAGCGCTGGACTCCTGTCTGCAGTGGCCTCTCCACAGAGAACTCAGTGTACCAAAGCAGCCAGATGGAAAATGCATCTCTCTTGAACCCACCCCCTGCACACACACACACACTGGCACGCACGCACACACACACACACTCGCGCGTACACGCACACAAACACGCACGCACGCACACACACGCACGCAGACACAAACAGACACACACACACACACACACACACACACACACACACACACACACACACACACACACACACGCACACACACACACATACATGCACTCATACACACTCACCCTCTCTTACTCCCACGCATACACACACTCATACATATATACACCAGGGATTCCGTTAGCTGGTCATTTCCAAGTTTTGCTTGCTAAAGTTGATTAAAAAACTTGTCAATCAAAATGTTTAGTAATGATGCTCATCCAAAGCATAAACCATATCCTTAAACCGGACACTTGTGATTTAACTAAAGCAAATCAATCATCTTATTGTTATCATCTTATTTATTGATTAGCACAATCACAAAATCGAACCACTACCCGCTTCCATTAGCCAGCATGGGGGACTCAATCTTATCACTGTTAGTTAGGCTTCAGTCCGAGCTCCACCACACACATCATGGCGATTATCCTTATCAGATTGTTCTATTTCTGCAAGGAGGGCGTTCTCTATTGGAAGCATCAGCTGCTCTTTGGGCTTGTTTGATAGCCTGGGCAGTTCTGTTCTTCACTGGGGCAGTTCTGTTATTCAATGGGGCAGTTCTGTTCTTCACTGGGGCAATTCTGTTATTTAGTCAGTTCTGTTCTTCACTGAGGGCGGTTCTGTTCTTCACTGGGGCAGTTCTGTTCTTCACTGGGGCAGTTCTGTTCTTCATAGGGGGCAGTTCTGTTCTTCACTTGGGGCAGTTCTGTTCTTCATAGGGGGCAGTTCTGTTCTTCACTGGGGGCAGTTTTGTTGTTCACTGGGGCAGTTCTGTTATTCACTGGGGCAATTCTGTTGTTCACTGGGGCAGTTCTGTTGTTCACTGGGGGCAGTTCTGTTCTTCACTGGGGCAATTCTGTTCTTCACTGGGGCAATTCTGTTATTCACTGGGGCAGTTCTCCCAAACCATGTGTTGCTGATGTTGACCAATAGACTATATATGGGGTTTAGCTTGTCTTGTAGGGCCATTGCTTTGGTAATTATCTTGTTAAGTTGCGGCAAAGGTTGTGCTGAAATTATGAAGGATCTAGCGATCTAGCTAGCAACATTAAACAATGCTGTTGTGGTTTTCTTTTCAACTTGAAATGCATGAAAAGTGCGCGTGTTTCTCTCTTTAGTTTTACATCTTTCGACTAGTTCTTTAGTTTCCTGTGTCCATGCAGGACGTTGTCTTTTCTTTGTCAAACTAGGTGTACATTGTATAGGTTAAATTATATTTGCGTTTGTAGCATTTTATCGAATCCCAATTTTTTTTTTTTATTAAAATAAGTTATTTTCAGACACCGGGCCTACAAGAAAACATCTTAGCAGAGAAACCTTACACACACACACACACACACACGCACGCACGCACACAGACACACACACATATTTACGCTCTCTCACACACACATACAAACTCATTTACTCTCTCACACACACTTTTAATCTCTCTCTAACACAGACACATACATAAACAAACACACACACACACACTCGTTAACTCTCTTACACACACGTTTACTCTCTCTCACACACACACACACACACACACACATACATAAACATACACACACAGTCTCCCTCCCTTGGCCTGAAGAGGCAGAGCCCAACTAAGGCCCAGGCAGGGCCGTGTCTGAAGAGGGTTTATTGCCCTGCTTATCTTGAGCTCAGAGGAAGGCTGGATTATGGAGTTTGTGTGTGTGTGTGTGTGTGTGTGTGTGTGTGTGTGTGTGTGTGTGTGTGTGTGTGTGTGTCCAGTCCTATCAGAGGAAGGCTGGATTATGGAGCGTGCAGCAGTCATGGAAATAAACGTATCTTTGGAAATAGGCAATGATCGCCATTGGTCTGCATTCTAGATCTCTATTTCTACTTTTGTGACTCTTATGTCTCTCCCCCGGCAACACACACACACATACACACACACTCCACCCATTGCTCTATCATTTTTTGTTTTTGAAACCTTTTTATCCCAAATGAATCTTGCGCCAGTGCTCCATTGCATTGTGAATGGCTGCCATGGTCAGCTAGATGTGGAGGGTTGCAGCTAGCATCCCTCAGGCAGAAGGAGGCAAAACGCTCCATGGTTCTGCCAATCAATCGCTAACATTGTTAGCATTTGGAGGACCTTCAACTTCAGTCAGACGATAAGAAATTACATTTATCTGAAAATGTCAGCAGGCACACTGTAGCATTGTATCAATGCTTTCTTTCTCCCTGGAGTCCAGACCAACTCTCCCAGCAGACCATCAGTGTGGGACAGCAATTACTTGAAGACCAGCGAGAAAAGTGTGACAGTGTTGTAGTTTGCGTTTTTTTGATCTTGCAGAAATTGGGTACATTATAGTCACTGTGCTGAAGCTGTTATTTATGTTTACAAACGTTAGTTTGTATGGGAGCATGTAAAGGTCAATTTTAGTTTGAAGTGTTTTCTTGTTTCTCTTTTCAGGGTTTTATCTATGTCCTACACCCTACAGAGGGCATGTGTTGTGTGTCAACAAGCTCCCTTGCCTAAGTTGAACTTTCTCCAAGCAGTAATATTTGACTCCAGGGCTTGTTTTACTTTGCTTTGGACTAGTTTTAGTGTGTGTATGAGCATGTGTGTGTATGTGCATGTGACCTTCTTCTAGAACTGAATAGACTGACTTTAGTGATTTAAATGTTTAAATGTGATCTCCATTATGCATGAGTGGGTGACATATGACCTTTGCATGGGTGGGTGACCTATGACCTTTGCATGAGTGGGTGACTCAGCTCAATCTTCAAACCCTTGCAGTACCATCAGTCCCAGGTGTCAACCCTTTTGTTGTGTTTTCCAAGGAAATGCAAGCAAGGAAATGATGTCAGCGCAAGGTACAGACCCAGGGCTTCATCAGATCCGGGTGAGGACAGGTTTGGACTACAGATTGACAGGAGCCATGGTGACGACGGCCCCCTCCACCATCACCGCCGCCACCTACACCACCACCACCGTCGGAAGGTGTGAGAATACTGGTGTGTGAGGCGCTCTGAGACTCTGCATCACCTGCATCCCCAACCACTTGGTCAGGTGGGGTTGGGTTGGGGGCCTGCATTCTGGCTGGTGGTGACCCTGAGATGAAACTTCCGCAGAGTTCAACCGTGCTCTTTGGAGATGTTAATTTATCTAGATTTAAACACAAAAAGCTGGAATGGGTTAAGTTAAGCGAATCGAAAGGGGTCATTCCAGTGTGTCTACAAGAGAGTTGAGAGGCATTCGGTTGGAGATAGTTGACAAAGTTAATGGTCATGTAGAAAAAGCTGCAAGGGTGCAGGATGAATGGTAATGGGGATTGAAGAGTTACATGAGACTGTAGAAAAGGGTCAGTGAATATAATTAGAAAGTTCATGCGTCTTAGTATGGGTATAAAATGTTAAAAGATTAATGGGTGCAGAATTAGACACTTATACACCTGCATTTGCTGGTTAGTGGTTTTGGGTTCCACCAAGTGTCAACACAGTAAACCAAAACTTTGACTACTAAGATACCATCAGTGTGTGTGTGTGTGTGTGTATTCTGTGACCCTGAGTGGTCCTGTCAACAGTCTTTCCAGCTACTATAGCAGTAAAGATTAGTACAAATTGTGGTTTCTACCATGTTTTTAGTCCCTGAACACTAGAGCACATAATAGTTAGGTGGTCAGTTTGCCCTGTACCTATTTAATAGGCCATTAGGCTAGTTAAGCATCAGCCACTTAGTGATAACAATCTGTGTCTGTGTTTCTAGGAAGAAAATATGTTAATTTACTAAAGGTAGCTTTCTGGTGTTTTCTAGTTTTATAATGATTTGTAAAGGGATGTTTTTCGAAAAAGGAGTTCAAGAAATATGCAAAAAGAGACACACGGAAGGTCTTCTCCCGAGGTCTTACTTTTGTGTTTGTCAACAAAAGCATAGTGCACACACACCGCCATTACGGCCCTCAGGTGCCCATATAAGGACCGCGCTGAAGGCTGTGTTTGTCTCGTTAAAAGTGTAGACACTCAGCAGCAACACCAGCTGCCTGCAGGGTCACTGGATCTGGTTAGGGCTGTCTGGTTAAACATTGGCTGGAACTCACCGCAGTAGAAGAGCAAGTTAGAGGGCCCTAGGGGCAAGAGGGGAGGAAAGTAGCAGGGCCAGGCCAGACAGGTTTAATGGCGGTGGAACTTTACCCAAGCACGCTGTCTGCCGTAAAAAACTGCCGACTCAGTTGGCTACTGATTCACAGCAGCAGCAGACCTCAGATATGGCGTCTCTCACCTCGCTGCCGAACAACAGTGGAACTCCTGCTTGGTTGCCATGACTCCTGTTCCCATGACTTCTGTTCTCATAGCCCCCCTCTGCGTTAAAGGGATGTTTTGCTGATTAGCTGAACAATGGCGTTATTTTGGATAGTTTCTCTTTTTTTTTTTCGTGGTTTAATACGCAAACAAACCATACACATTCTTACAATACTGAAAATGATCTGTAAAGGACCACAATAAAGTGACATAATGAACAACTGTGTTTGTGTGGTCATAAAAACACATCTACACTCTGTGGTTTAGGTGAGTGGCTGTTTATAATGAAACCTCTAGTAACTGTTACAGTCGTAGCAGTGTGGTTTAAATCGTTTTATTTTGGGACTTTTCTGACTGACATTGTGTAATGTGAACCCATACCACCCTATATCACGCCTTGACCCTGATAAATAGTGTGCGCTGATGACCTTTGACCCTTTGGACAAACCTCTAATGCGCCACACACACACACACACACACACACACACACACACACACACTGTCTCCTCAGTGAACTTCACAGAACGTCTCACTTGTCCTGAGTTCTGAGGTCAAAGCTGAAGCACAACTCTGGGGCACTCACAGTGCAGCAGTGGACTCTCTCCTCAGTCTACAGCTGAAAGGAGGACTAGTGTGGAGAGGAAAATAGCTGATGAAGGAGTGTTGCTCAACTCCAGTACAGACCCCCCCCCCCCCCCCTCTATCCAAGTCCTCCCAGGCAGCTGCTATCGCTGCCCTTAAAGGCACAGATACCCATTCTTCCCCACAGTAGTCTCCCCCGGATTAAACTGTAGAGGCCAGATCCACAGCAGGTCAAAACTCTTGTTTATGTAAGGCATAAAAAAGGTGTCCCATTATACTAAATGAATGGGCGAAGCGGAGGCAAAGACCTCCGTGGAATGGAGTGGAGGTTCCTCCGCCAAGTCCATTCATTTTGAAGGCCGTCCCCACAGTCGTATTTGGCCATACGTGAATGGCCCACAAAGGAACGTCATTTTTAGATCAGTTTTAAAGGGAGGCAACCTGTTTAGCTTGTAGTAGGCTACTGCTCTCTTTAGTCAAGGACAATGACAAATTTGGTTGTGCTTGGGTACAGTTGATTCCACTATTGCTGTTGCTAAGTCGACCCCATTAGCATTCTAGCTGTTTGTGATTCTGTTTGCTAGCTTGCCAGCTCGTCCAGATAACATGTTTTTTAAACACAGAATTCACTGCACGTTCACCACTTGGCAAAATGAGAGAATATATTTGTTTTGGTTCATTCATAAGCTTGCCTGACTACACACTGGCTGTAGTAGCCTCTGTAGATGGGCAGCTTGTCAATCAACTGTTATTTACTGTGGTTGTTATAGTTACCATTCCGAGGTTCCAGAGCATTGATATACAGCAGTGATTAAACTTTTTCTGCGAATCTACTTCATATAGGTATTCAGTTACGGAGTTTTCAGTCCAAACAAATTACGATTGAAAACATTCATAGAATTTTTCTTACAACACTTGATGCTGAAGTCAAGCTCAGATAGGTGCAGTCATGACCATGAATGAGTTGTTTGTTTGCACGGCTTATGTAAACAGTTAAATGTTGTAAACCTTAAGTCCACTAGCAGGGCCTTTGTACTATGTAGATTTTGTAACGCACAGTTTGTTTTTTTACACAATACGGTTTGTGATGACTGCAGGGTTTATGGTGACTCCTGTGCACGTAATAACTTAAGTGTTTGCAGTGCCATTACGTTTATGACAACTCCAGTGTTTTACTGGACAGTGATTTATATCAACTTTAGTGTTTATAATGTCAGTGTCTGTGCTACTGCAGTTCAGGGTTTATGATGCACGTAGTGCCCGTGGCCTGGTGTCGTCATGTGTCGGCCATTAAGGTGGAACAGAGGACAGCACCCGATTTACTTCTCCCCTTCGGCAGAGTCCTCCTCACAGTCAGTGAGTGTTTATCTGAACATTCCCCCCATCAATCCTCCTCTTGAAGAGAATAAAAGGGGGATGAATCCTGGCCTGGAGGGGAGTGAGGAAAGAAAACGACCCCCGCACCACCGCCCTCCAGTCCATCAGCGAGAAGGAGGGCCAGACTAAATGAGTCCGAACCTTACCTACCGTTACTATGGCAACCGACCTCTTGCCCTGACCTCTTGGGTTCATGTGAGCGTACAACAAATATGGGAAACTCAAACACGGGGGAACTCAAACACTGGTGTCGCAGGCGTAAGAGCTAAAGCACTCGACACTGACACGCAGTCCATTAGAGCACCAGCTGCGACAGGGGGAACCGGAGTTAATACGCTCGCACCCTATTGCTTCAACACCACACACAAACACACACACACACACACACACACACACACACACACACACACAGTTCGCACCCTGCTGCTTCAACAAAAACACACACAGACACAACACACAACACACACAGACACAAACACACACACAGCCCGCACCCTGCTACTTCAACACCGCACACACACACACACACACACACACACACAAACACACACACACACACACACACAGCTCGCACCCTGCTGCTTCAACACGGTAGGCTTCCTGGCCTTGCTTTCCTGGAAAAGTCTCCTATAAGTGTGGGCTCTTGCGTGACCTTACTACCAAAGCGCAGGGCCGGGGAGTCCACAGCTCGTCTGGGAAGACCGACGGGTGCCTGAGGGAGAGTCAAAATATGCAGTGGAATAATCACTGGCCCAGTTGTTTGCTCGTGATGTCAGCAACACAGCTGCTGCTGCTGGACTGAAAATCCTTCTCTACATCAACGTAGAAACCAACCTTGGTGTACACGTGGACAGATTTAACCTTCTTAGAAAAATTACCCTGAGGTTCACAGGTCTCACTGTCCGGTATTTTCTGTCCCCTGTGGTGTCCAAACAGCCATGGTTTGCTTCGCTAGTGCTACAATTGCACTTACAGCTAGAGGCTAGCAGTTAGCTATTTTTAGCTCACTGAGCAAGTTTTTGCTCAACCATGGCTTCATAATTCAGTCTTTTCTCTCAAAAAGACAAAATAAGGAGCATTTTTTTTTTTTTTTTAGAAATATGTATTTTATTGGTCTTAAACTGCAATCTGTCACTACAGAAAAATGAAAGAGGAATTAATCATTGTGAACTGCTGCAGAATGAAGACATTCAACAGATACTTTTAGTGTCAATGTTGTAAACCTTATTCTCATCAACTAGGAATTATTTAGCTCTGAATAACAAAATTCATAAAGGCACGATGAGGTGGCCCTTGGAATGTGTTGGTAGGCACTTAACAGCTGCAGGAGGTGGTCCAGATTTACTACACAATCAAAATTACAAAGGAAAGTCAGTAACTTGTTCTACTGTGTTTTTAAACTGTCGAAATCATAGTAAAAAGTCTGACGCTAAATGTCATGTTTCAAGACCCACTTCAGAGTTTGAGGAGACATGATTCATTCTTCTTGGTAATTAAATATAACTTCATGCTTATGGCAGGGAGAGGATGACTGCAGCTTACAGAAACTTAAAGGTTATCTAAATACAAGAGCTACACTACATTCAGTGTTTAGGGCAAAGTCCTTGTTTGGACTTTTACAAGGGAGAGGGACAGGGGTTATAACACAGATACATTCACAAATGCTCAACTAGTATGGGCGGAGTTGATTGGTTCTCATGGAGGGGGATGTTTTACAATCATAGTTTTGATTGGTGGGCACCACTCAAGGCAATTGCATTCAGGAATAGGAGATATTGTCAAGGCAAACCATAGATAGCGCGGGTATCACGATGGCACAAAAGAACCTCGGCCTGCTGTCCGCCTCAAGGGATGAAAGAATAAATATTGCATTCTGTCTTTAAATTAAGATTCACTTTAAAATAAAATCAAAGTGTAGTTACAAAATGTCATTGCAGAATAATATATTAACTGTGAAAAAATAAAACAAAAGCAGGTCAATCTCACCATTGATACGGAAGATCATAATTTAACATAAAAGAAAATATATTCTATTGTCATGATCCAGATAAATACAAACAAAATAAAAATGCTTACAATCAGCAATAAATACATTTTGATAAGTTAAATAAGCAGTGACAAGCAAAACCTTGCATCCAAAAGTTCTTCTGAACAAAATAATAATAATAATAATAATAATAATAATAACAACAATAATAATAATATAGCACTGATATAGTATTAGAGTATTATGTGGTGACATAGGGTGGAATGTCATAGGATTTATTTTCTTTTTCCTGGGCCGCACTGACAGTGGTGTGAAAGTCTTTAAATGCACAAGAGGGATGTAGATGAGTCCTGATTGTGGAGGTTTGATGACTTTGATTCACATCCGACTTTCCTTTCCCATTCAAATGTAATTAAAAATGTTTTTAGGAATAGTGTATAGCTTTTAGTGTAAGGCATCACATACTTAAGGGATCGTTGCCGAGGTGTTGGCAAATGTAGCACCGAAGACTCTTGTTTTTTAACTCCATGAATCTTCCAGGTGGTTTTAAAATGAAAATCAACAAGTCTGTTTTTTTGTGTGCATGTATTCCCAAAATGGCCAGAAGAGGACAGCTGTGTTGTGCTGGTCCATGTACCCACACACATATATTTACACACACACACACACACACACACACACACACACACATTCGTGTCAGAGGAATGGGTATTTCGAGGCACTTGATGTTTCTCAATGGTTCCTATTGGTTTACTGATCAGATAAACTATGGGGGCAGTGGAACTAATGAGAGCACTGACACACACACACACACGCACACGCGCACGCGCTTGCGCACTCACACTCACACACACTTTCTCACAAAAAAACACACCCACAGGAGGGTATGAGACTACATGGACCTCTGACACGCTTCCTCTCTTGTTTGCTCTCAGTTTGGCACCAGAATGACATGACACTGGGATCACGATCTCATTGTCACTTGTTGCCTTTCTTAGGAACCTTGTGAGGAACCTTGTGAGGAACCTTGTGACCAGTCTACAGCGATAGGGTTGGCTTCAGAAAGGGCAGGGTTCCGGGCTGAAGAAGTGGGGTGGGTTAGATTTGTGTGGGACTGCCTGATTGGACTTGATGGCTACAACAACACTGCACCTCTCTGTCCTTCTCTCATCTGTAAACAAGGACAGGAGCGGTGGGGACAACGGGGAGGAAAGTGCTCGCTCTCTCTCTCTCTCTCTTTCTCTCTGCCTTTCTATTTTCTCTCTTTCATTCTTTTTCTCTCTCTCTCTCTGTCTCACTAGTCGTCAGAGATAGAGAGCCAGCTGAAGATGGGTAGGCGACGCGCAGCATCCATGGTGGGTGACTCGGAGCCACTCTGGCTCCCCAGGCTGCTCTGGTAGCCCTCCTGGTCGGACAGTGAGTCGGGGGGACAGGGCACGGTGGGCGGGCGCAGGACCGGGGCGTTGGTCAGGCCAGACCCGAACAGCTGGGCCAGCTCCTGGCTGGGTAGGGAGAAGGGGTCGCTGCTCGGCCAGTCAGCCGCCAGGCAAGGTGGGGGGCTGAGGGACGGTGTGCTGGGGAACCCGGCGAAGCTGAGGCTGTGATGCAGGCGGGGACGGCCTGGGTGCGGGTGCAGGTGAGAGGCGCGTCCAGGGCCGTCACCGGGGGGCATGGGGCCGCAGCGCTCCTCCGCGTTGTGGATGAAGTGGCAGCGCGGGCCATACGGGCAGAAGCCGATGCTGTGGAAGGTGCGGCACAGCTCCGTCTTGTACTTGGGGTGGCGGCTGAGGCTGCGCAGCTCCTGGTGCCCGTGGGCGAACTGGCACTTCTCGCCGTACTTGCACGCACCGTGCTCCTCGAACGGGCGGCACAGCTCCGTCTTGTAGCGGCTGGAGTTCACCTGCTGCCCCATGCCTGATGCTGTGATGGCTGCCAGGATGCCGCCGCCGCCTCCTCCCCCCAGGGCCCGGAGACGGTCGCCTGTCTCGGAGTAGCAGCGCTCCCGAAGGCGCGGGTCACGAGCCCCCGGGGGCGGCGGCAGGCTCAAGGAGTTGGCAGAGTGCCGCCGCTGGTGGAGTCCCCCGGCCAAGGAGGAGGAGGAGGAGGAAGAGGAGGAGGGCGAGCCCACGGCCCGTCTGTCCAGCAGGGGGCCAGTGGGAGGGGGACTGAGGGGGGTAACACCTGCACTAGAGGGGGGGCCACTGAAGGTGTTGTTGAAGTTGAGCATTTTTGTGTTCTGCACACCAAAGAGGGGAAAAAAAACAAAACAACGATCAGACTTCGGAGGCAGGGTGCTACCAGACAGACAATACACACTGATTTTCTCTTTTCAAGGATATTTCAAGCATTTCAGTTACTACAAAGTTTTCAACTCTATTGCAAGTTTGTAATCCCTCCCTCTGCGGCTCTGGCCTCTTTCATGTTATGGGAATACATAAGGTGTGTCGGCATGCTGCGGTTCAAGCGTGGCAGCTGCAGATGACTTGAGTTCAAGCATTGCATCATCGTGCTCAAATCATGACCGCTTAGTCTTGACTGAGATTTCACCAATGAAGTGGATAACGCAGGATTACATAATATGTCGCGATTAATTACTAACCATTTCATTCTTATTAACCGATCATAAATTCGCCATAATCTTCCTAGTTTACTTGGAAATGTGAAGTTTCCTATGCCTCGATTGTTGCCTATAAATCTTCTTCTTTGATTTGCTTCAAACAATTTAGCATTTAACAGCATTCTGAGAACTTAAGCGCAGTAAATAAAGCTCTCTCTTAGCACGCACTATGCTGATACTGTAATTCCCACTGAGAGAAACTAGTAGGCCAGGCAGAGTAACCCATTTTGGAGCCAAAAATATAATTCATTGTAAAAGATTTTTTTTCAGCATATATCATTTCTATGTCGTGTCCAGAACGACATACTAAAAGTCCTAAGAAATCCTATTTGAGGAAATATGTTTAATTATCATCAATCTGAGATTTAAATTAATTTGAATATGCAAATGAGCTATACACTAATCGAATATGCCCAAAATACACCCAAATAGGCTTAATTTTTTCCTTTACTCCTACCAAAATAAAACTTTACATAGTAAAAGTATACATGAAGTGTAACTTGAAATTCATTTAAATATGCACATGAGCCTCACATTTGAATATGTCACACTTGAATATGTCCTAATTGCATAGGCAGAAACACCATACCCCTGGCAGGTACTACCTAGGTTAGAGGCCAGTCAAAAATCAGCGTTGCCATCTCCTATTGGCAGTAGGATGATTGGATGAAGATTGGGCCGATGTATTTGTCATACATATGAATGGTGTTTCTGCCTTTGGACATATTCAATAAGTGTGGAGCTCATGTGCATATTCAAATTAATTTCAGAAGAAACTTGTACTACAAAATGTTTTACTTTTCATGGGTACTTCCATTGTGTAAAGTTTAATTTTGATAGGAGTAAAGGAACAAATGCATTTTTGAGGTGTATTTTTGCCCTGCATTATTAGCACACATCAGATTGATGAGAATTAAACATATTTCCTGAATGGATATTGGATATTGAATGGATTTCTTAGGACTTTTAGTATGTTGTTCTGGTGGATACCCCTTAGAAATGATTTATGCTGAAAAAAAATATTTTACAATTAGTCCGTCGTAAAACGCTACCCATGACTGGACTATAGGTTACCAAGACGTAACTAGCTAATATGTACCCAACACAAGGTTCAATAAGCCAGGTGTAGGTCACAGGTAACGTAACCTATTGCAGCAACTGACTTGACACAAAATACAAATCCAAAGACAATACAAATCAAGAATTCATGCATATTGATTTCACACAAGGCACAGAAATTGCGCGTTTAAGCACACACACTTGCATGTTTTTCTTTTTAGTTTGTTTAGCTTTTAAGACCCAATAGCCTTAAGAAGGAGTTTAGTAATCAGGCTGGGAGACATGCAGTTCACGTTCGAATGTGACAACGCATGATACACCTACGGATTTTAACTGTAAAAAGTAGTGACAGTTTTTTGGTCAGTAGTCATTACGCTGGGCCATCTCACACTTTGACAGTCGAGTGAAACATACACAACGATTTATAGGCTGATTACGCGATCATAAATCTGTCGCGATTCTTAAAAAGTAAAACATAAGCAGCCTCTTGACAACAAAATACTATAAAAACATTTTATATGTTTAAGCATAAGCAGTTACGTTTTTAAGGAAATACATTCTTGCGACTTAATCGAATTAGCTAGTAACTTTAGCCACGCTATTTAGCCATGTCCGCAAGAGATTTCCTTCCTAAAACCAAGTGTTGAACTGCATGTACTCCGACAAATCCGTGCAAAACTTTTAAAGTAAAAAGATTTGTTTACTTACTTTGCTCACCACTTCGTCGTAATCAAAGAACGCAGATACGATGGCATCAGCCATGATGTAAGCTGTAACTGAGTGCGGATTTGGTGAAAAGATGAAGTTTTTCGGCCTGATGGGTGGATTTATTCCTGTTTCGGTGTGTTCTTTCTGACCCGCAGAGCGCACCCCCTCTGTTGAGCTGAGCACTGTGCATTTTCTTTTTAAAAAGCGGCATGATTCCTCATACTAGGAGGAGCTTGGAATTGACGACAGCTTCAGGGTAGTCCGAAGAGTACCGACACTCTTGGTCTGTTTGAATCATAGCAGATTTTGGCCTTTCTTTTTTTCAGCACTTAGCTAAAACCATTAGTTTCTGAGTAAAATGGTTTGTGTTATGGTCAACTTCTCGAGTTGTAGGGGCAGTCATTGATGCATGCCTGTCAACAACACTGGCTGGGCGAGTAACAGTCTGTTAGTATTCATGGAGCTGCTGTGTCATCAGCATTGTTTGGTCATCGCAATAACAAGATCCCATACATGTTTAGCATGATAGATAGATTGATGGGTACTTTATTATTCCCGAGGGAAATGTAGTAGAGTTGACAGTAGTAGTAGTAGTAGTAGTAGTAGTAGTAGTAGTAGTAGTAATTGACAGAGAGTTGACAGTAGTATGAGTATAAACGTTTCTAGATCGCTGTAATGGTCTTGTCTTTAAAGATAGCATTTGGATAGCTTGTAAATGCTTTGTTGGCTATATTGTATCCATTTTTATGTTGGACGATGATGGCAGGGGACCTGTATACATGCAACATTACCATTACTTTTCTGTACAGTGGAGAAGTTAACCTTTACCTGTCATCAGACACAACTTAAGCTACTGGCAAATTACCCTTCATCCATCTCTGGAGAGCAGCGAGGGGCATTACCCAAAGGAGACACGAGCCCAGGAGGGAACCCTCTGTGTGTAGACGAAGCGCAAACTAATTATTTAAAACGTTCCAGTTGAGATTGAGAGTGCAAGAGTTTGTGTTTTTTGTGCATGAACGAGAGACGGAGAGGTCTTACCACAGTGAGGTTCTGCGGTCATCTCTTTTTTTGGGGGGGTTGGATCTTAGCTTCCCATCTAAAACTGGAAGGGATGTGCACATAGCTCCCATGCTGCAGATAGTTTCTGGTTGCTTTGAGTTGTTTCACTCAGGAGTGACCTACAGAAGCATCTGCAAAGCTCATCTGCACATATTTACCTAACCCTTCAGACTGGCCCGTCCTGCGTCTTCATCCCTAGAACCAGAGCAGGGTGGGATGCATCTGCCTGTTGCTACGCTCAAATGCTTCCTTTCCTATACACAAGTTGCTCAGTGCAGCCAAACCACACTAGCACATACTGTGCAAAGAACACACATATGAAAGAATATCCTCCCTGTAACTGGAGTTCCCATGTTAAAAACAAAACAAAACACATAAACACAGAAAAAGTACTGAAAGTTTCAGGGATGGGGGGAAAAAACTGAAATAAACTAAAAACACCTCAAACTAAATTTAGTTTAGATTAATAAGTCAGGCTTCAGGCATGATAAGAATGATTGAGCGTAGGCTTTTTATTTGACACAATATTTCTGTGTGGCATAAACAGAATGCATCTTAGGGAGAGCAGGGGGTTGCTGTGTCGCCGGATTCTGACAGGCTTCCAGCATCATTCTGGCACAAGCTGAGCCCAAAAGACCAAGAAAACTGCGGTGTGTTTGTTTTGTTTGGGTGGGTGACCTGTAGGGCCAATGTTGCGGGTCGCCTTTTTCCACTTGAAGAAAACCTGATCGGCAGCAGCCACAACAAACATCACTCCCTGATGAAACTGCTCACATCATATTTCAGAAGAGTTCTGGGAGAGGAATGAAAAGTAGGAATGCGCAAGTCTGCGTGTAGTGAGACACTAGGGTGAGGAAAAGATTAATTTTCCTGTGCAAAGTGAAGGAGACCAGACTGACTTAATTTGTTGCTTCAGTCTGGGGGTTGTCTCCACTGGTCTTATGCAACATCTCCTTCTTAATACACAAAGAATAAACATTGTTCAGTTTCTCCATGATTCTATAAATCCTGTGAGAAAGATGACCAGATATGTACAAGTCTTTTGTCTCATCTGCTGGTCACTGCACCATTAATAATTATTTAAAGTGCTTCTCTTGAAGTGAAAGGAGAACATTTAAAGGTTCTTCAGTGAAGAAACGACAAAATTAGCTCTTTATAGACTCGCCTAAAAACATCTACAGGAAAAAAAGGGAAAAACACACCCCCCGCAGAGAAGGGGAAGGGCAGTCATGGGATGGGAAGGACAGGACTAGAGACACACGCTGACCTGGAGATTTGAATAGACGGAAAACACTGCAACAGACACACTTTATCTTCCGACTTCCACCCGGAAGAGCTCTGGCGTGTGTGTGTGTGTGTGTGTGTGTGTGTGTGTGTGTGTGTGTGTGTGTGTGTGTGTGTGTAGAGAGCAGCTAAACACACTGATGTAGATCTCGAACAACAGTTGTAGAGGCCAAGAGAGAAATGGAGAGAGATGCAGATGACCCCAGTTGACCGTGTAGTCCTGATGCATAAATGTAGGTCCAGATCTTTAGGGAAAACATCCTGCAGCGCCAGCCAGTGTCATGTTTCTGTGCTGGGCCGTCAGCAGCACAGAACCGTCGCCATGGTGACGACCTGGCTGAACTCTCACATGACACCGGTGACTTTCAGCAGACGGCCGCCTGACCACCTTATCAAGAAAATCAGGAAAGGGCTGTATCCCCCTCTCCTTCTCTTTCTCTCTATATCTCTCTCCCTCTCACTCTCTCTATCTCTCTCCCCCTCTTTCTCTCTCTCTCTCTCTCTCTCTCTCTCATCTGTATATAACCTGCACACACACAGGTTTAAAAGGTCATAGCTAATGTCTTTTCAAGGGAGGTTTCTCTAATCTATTTATTCTGGCCTGTAGAGAAATGGGCAGTAAACTTTGAAAGAATACATTTTAAACTATATAATGGACTATTCTATCCACTATGTGCAAAGTAGATAGTTCAGTTCGATTTCATATATTCTGTAGAATGAAGAGTCAAAGTCCAGACCCGCTCCGAATCCAGTTTGAAAGCCCAGCAGCTCCTGCATCTACCACGGTGCTATAATGGAGGAAGTGTTGTTGCCGAGATGTCCTGTCTGTCCCTGTGCCATGACCCCTGCCTTAGTGGGACACGTCTTCATCTGCCTGAGCTGCTGTCTTCAGGGAGGCCTGCGGGATGCAGACATCTGCTTATACTGCATCCATTTCACAATTCAAAGTAAAGGGAAATGCCTTATCCTTTAATATCCTCTCTCTCTCTCTCTCTCTCTTTATCTCTCTCTCTCTTTTTTTTTGTCCCTGTGATGTTGAAAATCATCATCACTGCTTTAAACTGAGTCTCTCAATGCACAAGAGAAAGAGAGAGAGAGAGGGAGAGAGAGAGGGAGAAAGAGAGAGAAAAGGGGAAGGGCCAGGGAAATGTTAAAAGAGGGGGTGAGGGAAAGAAAGTCAGGAAGACAGGAGTCAAAACAAGTAGGATTTGCTTAAGCTCGCGAGAGTTTGCTACTTTTCCAAAAAGGTTCATGCCCTGAAATCAGAATGCCATCCCCAGCCTCACCTCACCACAGTCCAGCCTCACCCCCCCACAGTCCAGCCTCACCTCACCTCACCGCACCTCACCACATTCCAGCCTCACCTCACCACAGTCCAGCCTCACCTCACCTCACCGCACCGCACACATTCCAGCCTCACCTCACCTCACCGCACCGCACCACATTCCAGCCTCACCTCACCGCAGTCCAGCCTCACCTCACCTCACCTCACCACAGTCCAGCCTCACCTCACCTCACCGCACCGCAGTCCAGCCTCACCTCACCGCAGTCCAGCCTCACCTCACCACAGTCCAGCCTCACCTCACCACATCACAGTCCAGCCTCACCTCACCTCACCACAGTCCAGCCTCACCTCACCACAGTCCAGCCTCACCTCACCACATCACAGTCCAGCCTCACCACACCACAGTCCAGCCTCACCTCACCTCACCACAGTCCACCCTCACCTCACCACAGTCCAGCCTCATCTCACCACATCACAGTCCAGCCTCATCTCACCACAGTCCACCCTAACCCTCAACACAGTCCAGCCTCATCTCACCACATCACAGTCCAGCCTCACCGCACCACAGTCCAGCCTCACCTCACCTCACCACAGTCCAGCCTCATCTCACCACAGTCCACCCTCACCTCACCACAGTCCAGCCTCATCTCACCACATCACAGTCCAGCCTCACCGCACCACAGTCCAGCCTCACCTCACCTCACCACAGTCCAGCCTCATCTCACCACAGTCCAGCCTCACCTCACCACAGTCCACCCTCACCTCACCACATCACAGTCCAGCCTCACCTCACCACATCACAGTCCAGCCTCACCTCACCTCACCACAGTCCAGCCTCACCTCACCACAGTCCACCCTCACCTCACCACATCACAGTCCAGCCTCACCTCACCTCACCACAGTCCAGCCTCACCTCACCACAGTCCACCCTCACCTCACCACATCACAGTCCAGCCTCACCTCACCTCACCACAGTCCAGCCTCATCTCACCGCACCACAGTCCAGCCTCACCACACCACAGTCCAGCCTCACCTCACCTCACCACAGTCCAGCCTCACCTCACCACAGTCCACCCTCACCTCACCACATCACAGTCCAGCCTCACCTCACCTCACCACAGTCCAGCCTCATCTCACCGCACCACAGTCCAGCCTCACCTCACCACAGTCCAGCCTCATCTCACCACATCACAGTCCAGCCTCACCGCACCACAGTCCAGCCTCACCTCACCACATCACAGTCCAGCCTCACCGCACCACAGTCCACCCTCACCTCACCTCACCTCACCACAGTCCAGCCTCATCTCACCACATCACAGTCCAGCCTCACCGCACCACAGTCCAGCCTCACCTCACCACATCACAGTCCAGCCTCACCGCACCACAGTCCACCCTCACCTCACCTCACCTCACCACAGTCCAGCCTCATCTCACCACATCACAGTCCAGCCTCACCGCACCACAGTCCAGCCTCACCTCACCACATCACAGTCCAGCCTCACCTCACCTCACCGCAGTCCAGCCTCACCTCACCACAGTCCACCCTCACCTCACCACAGTCCAGCCTCACCTCACCACATCACAGTCCAGCCTCACCTCACCTCACCACAGTCCACCCTCACCTCACCACATCACAGTCCAGCCTCACCTCACCTCACCACAGTCCACCCTCACCTCACCACAGTCCAGCCTCACCTCACCTCACCACAGTCCAGCCTCACCTCACCACATCACAGTCCAGCCTCACCTCACCACACCACAGTCCAGCCTCACCTCACCACAGTCCAGCCTCACCTCACCACAGTCCACCCTCACCGCACCACAGTCCAGCCTCACCTCACCTCACCACAGTCCAGCCTCACCTCACCACATCACAGTCCAGCCTCACCTCACCTCACCACAGTCCAGCCTCACCTCACCACAGTCCAGCCTCACCTCACCACAGTCCACCCTCACCGCACCACAGTCCAGCCTCACCTCACCTCACCACAGTCCAGCCTCACCTCACCACATCACAGTCCAGCCTCACCTCACCACATCACAGTCCAGCCTCACCTCACCACATCACAGTCCAGCCTCACCTCACCACAGTCCAGCCTCATCTCACCACAGTCCACCCTCATCTCACCACAGTCCAGCTGTGCAGGTGCCTCATGTTCATTATTGTTTTCCTTTCAGCAACTGGACACAGGCTAGCCTTTGTTGACTGATGTTAACTGTGCTATATTCCCTTTAAATGCACCCACCCATTGACACACGCACGCACGCACGCACGCACACACACACACACACACACACACACACACACACACACACACACACACACACACACACACACACACACACAATACTGTATAATCCCCCCCCCCCATTCCTTTCTTGCTCTGCATTAGGATTGACTGTGTGTACTCTTGCCCCTGGTGGGCCATGGGTATCTAAGTAGAGAATCTGGTCAAAAATACTCAAACACAAAAGCAGAGCCATTGTTAAAAATGTGATATAGAGCAGGACTCCACCTCCCTGCACTTCCTAAATGTCTGAGTTTAAAGCTGAGTGGCGACTAAAACATGGCTGATTATCAGGTTGTCCCATCGGCCACATGGCGTATGATTCATCAGTCACTTTAATTTAGCCCAGCATCACAGCTTGTTTGTACCAACGCTTGAGATACAAGATTCTTGAGAGGAACAAGTTTGGTCATCAGCCAGTCAGTCAGTAGGATACCTCATTAAAGGAAGGTGTTGACAGGGAAGCAGAACAGATGATGTCTCTATTGAAACAGATTCTAAATGCTTTTTTTTCCTTTTAAAGGTGTCCGATGTAAACCCACAGTCAGAAACACATTACATTTTTACAACTTGAAATATAGTACAGGCCTTAGTGTGGTAAGTTATTGGATGGGACAAATGTTCTTGCTCCCCTTATTAGGGGGGATGTTTGACATATCCACACCAAGGCTTTACAGGTCTCTGGCACTCCAATGTGGCAGAGACCGGCTGCAAGAGGGAAATAGCAAGCGAAGGTGTGTTTCTGCACAAAGAAAACGCAGAGTGTATTGTGTGCATGTGTGTATGTGTATGTGCATAGTGTGCTTGTGTTAATGTGTGTGTGTGTGTGTATTGTGTGCGCACGTGTGTACTTCGTGCGTGTGTGTGTGTGTGTGAGAGACAGACAGAGAGAAAGAAAGAAAGACTGCAAGCAAGCGGAGGAAGCCTGGAGAGAACACTGACCTGCCAAGGGAAAGTGTGCTGTCAGGTCTCTGGAATGCTGTGGGGGCGCTTACCGGTGTGACTAAACCATTTCTCTACAGCTGTAAACTGAGCAAGCTGTCAGTGTGTGTGTGTGTGTTAGAGAGAGTTATATGTCAGTTTTGGCTCAACAATAGAGAAGAGTGTGTGTGTGCAAGTGTGTATGTATGTGTGTGTGCGTGCTTGTGTGCAGGGGAAGGGGTGGGGGCCTGTGTTATGTGTGCAAGTATGTAATTCCCATTTCTCCAAGCGCTGCAGTAAACAAGTGATTTAGACAGCTGCATTAGGGACACTTCTCACATTCCTCCCAGTCCAGAGCATCATGCTGCTCTCTAATGTGAGTGTGTGTGTGTGTGTGTGTGTGTGTGTGTGTGTGTGTGTGTGTGTGTGTGTGTGTGTGTGTGTGTGTGTGTGTGTGCGTGCAGTCTCCATCATCACTGGAGGTCAGGCAAACTTCATAGCCTTCGTCTCATCCAGGGCTCAGGGCTCTGACACATGAAGCCACCGTGGTCTTCCTGGTCATGCTGATTGCAGATGTAGGCCTGGGTTACTGGAGCAGGCCAGTTGATTTTGTCCTCTTTGACCTTTGCTATTTCTGAGAAACTATTTGATGCATTATAGAGAGTGTACGGAGTTCACGACTCCCAAAGTCGAGGTCATGCAGTAAGCTTGTGAGATAGTTAGGCAGCCATTACGTGTGGTCAGTACCGGTTCTTCCAACACGCACACTACGCACGTTGCATAGGGCCCCGCAAATGTATTATTTATAATAAAGGCCCCGTGGGAAAAAAAAACAAAACGTGACAACGTAACTGTCCGTCGCGGACGTCAGATAGCTACCCATGCGCATCATTAGTGTGTAGAAAGATGAAGCGGAGCTATCCCTCTGGGAATGAAAAAAGGAAGGGGGAGGAACTTGAAAATGAACTGCGGGAGCAGCAGTCAGGTAAAGCCTCCTGGTGGGAGAGAGGGAGGGACAGTCCGTGTTAGACCTACATCAACAGGGCGGTGAGCCCTTGGGGATCCTCGGTCTCTGTGTGCGTCTTGCTAGCTTCTATAATTTTAGTTGTAGCCTTGTATAGTTACAACTGCACTTAACAAAATGGAAACTTTGGAAAGTAATGGATACATATTGACTAAGATTGAAGTTTGTTTGCTTGGATAGCCCACAGGCAAATATAGACGCAGATACGATTTATTCTTGGTGAATAAATACAACTCGTGAAATATTATGACAATGGTGCTAAATAATAAACACTTATTAATAGAGTGAGATCATACCGAGAAATATCAAACTGTTGCTTGAAGTATTGGTTTGATGTTTCGAGGTTAGTACGTTGTTTATTATGGCATTTTACTCTCCTTTTATTTTATAAAGACACGGTCATTGTAAATCGAAAACATGTCGTTTTGTTAAGCTCAAGTCTTCTCACGACTCAATTTGTTTGCCTAGCAACCACTTCAACAGAAAACGGACAATATGGATCTGCTAAATAAAATGGTTTTAATTCCAAGTGATTCAGAGTTTGTAGTCTTTCTATAACAAATAGTTGCTTCTTCCGAGAACCTTGGCATATTTTCACTGGACCATTGAAGATTTGAAAGTTACAACCAATGTGTGTGTTTTCATGTTAGCATGGGAGCTGGTAAATTAACTGTTGATTGTAAATAGGCTGCCTTTTAAAGATTTTTAGGTCTTTGTGTTTTTTCTCTCAGTGTTCACACTTTTCTGCTGATTTGGTCTGTATTTATTCTGAGTTGGACCAACAGGTGGCGATATGCAATATATTTAAAAGGGGGATGAGTGGAAGCACTGGGTGTCAAATTTTGGGGGTTCAGTTAGGAGGGCCCCTTGGCAGAATTTTCCCTAGGGCCCCATGGAGGTCTGAACCGGCTCTGCGTGTGGTTTCACCTCACTGCTGGAGGTCGGCCACATTCATTTGGCTCTCTTCAGCAAATGAGCTCAGTCTCACTTTTGAGTCCAATGTAGTCAAACACGAGTCTTATGTTTTTTGTTTTTCGAAATTCTGTTTATCTTATGTTTTTTGTTCTTACTTCTGTTTATTGGAATTTTACATGGATAACTCACAGAATCACCATCTGAAATACTTCCTACATAACGCCCTTCCCATACTGTTAACCTGCTAACAGCTAACCCTTGGGCTAACCTGCTAACAGCTAGCCTTGGGGGTAACCTGCTAACAGCTAGCCCTGGAGCTAACCTACTAACACACATGACGTCAATAGACAGTTGT
This sequence comes from Sprattus sprattus, assembly GCF_963457725.1. Classification (NCBI taxonomy): domain Eukaryota; kingdom Metazoa; phylum Chordata; class Actinopteri; order Clupeiformes; family Clupeidae; genus Sprattus; species Sprattus sprattus. The sequence continues at coordinate 10,058,488 of NC_137921.1, read as the reverse complement.
GTTCATTTCTCTCCTGTGTTTTGTTTTGGTTTCAGTCACTTTGGGAATGGGAGCAATGCCTCTTGAGACCAGCGCTGGCTGCAGCACAGCACTGCTTAGGGCTTTTTTTTTTTTTTTTTAGTATTCGGCCTTCGGAGTCAAAACAAATGCTTGTTTAAATGCTATTATCAGAGTATGACTCCGAGTTCCTGGAAGCAATATGCATGAGGAAAGTCCGAACACAGAAAAAAATAAATGCACATTCCACAAGTGGGGCAATACACACAGGCCCACTGCGCAAAACCCTGCCCCACACACACACACACACACACACACACACACAGGCCCACTGGGCAAAACCCTGCCACACACACACACACACACACAGGCCCACTGGGTAAAACCCTGCTACATACACACACACACACACACACACACACACACACACACACACAGACACACACATACCAACACACAAACACACACATACACAGGCCCACTGCTGCGCAAAAACCCTGCTACACACACACACACACACACATCCAGGCCCACTGGGCAAAACCCTGCTGAATGTTTAAGGTCAACAACAACATTCGTGTTTGATTCAGACAACCATGACTTTGTTTTAAGTACTTTGTACTTGTTTTGGTCCATGGTAATAATAAACTGTTACAATTTAGAACTGACAAGAAGCATGAACGAAGCAAGTTGTGGAATTCTGAATTCAAACCAAACAGAAGAAGTTGACCATTTCATTCCACTGATGCTGCAGCAAGAGTATATCTGTAAGTGTAAGCGAGTGGGTATGAAAGACAACACACATACACACACACACTAACACACTCATTTCACACACACACACACACACAGACACACACACACACACACGAGATGGGTATTTACTGGCTGAGTTGCCCATGGGCCTTGTTTAGTTACAGACAGACGGGGACACACTGGGCTAATAGATGTTACTGTTTGTACCTCATTCTGTGTGTGTGTCTGTGTGTGTGTGTGTGTGTGTGTGTGTCTGTGTGTGTGTGTGTGTGTGTGTATGTCTCTGTGTATGTGTCTGTGTGTGTGGTAAACTTCCATTCGCATACATGGTGAGTAAACACTTGTCAGCCTCGTGCTCCGATAAGAAGTCCATTCTTTGTTTGGAAATCGTGTCAGGGCAGAGTTTCTTTCATTGCATCTGTTTGCTTAGCAGACACTCTTATCCAAAACAATGTGCAATACAGGAAAGGTATACATTTTATCAGTGTGTGAACTGCCTACACTGCAAAAAAATGCCCCTCTAGATTTAAGACAAATAATTACATATTTAAGCAGGATTTTGCTTAAAACAAGCAAACTTGGCTGCCAGTGCGTTAAGCAAATTTGGCTTGTTAAGATTTCTTAAAATAAGTAAAATTTGCTTGAAATAGGTAAAAATAACCTTACCAAGAAAGCACTAGGTAAGTACAATTTAGCTAGAAATAAGACCAACTAGATTTTTCATCTCAATATAAGAGTAATAACACTAGGTTAGAAAAGCATTTTTTGCAGTGTAGGAGCTGACCTTGCAGCTGACACATTGCTCAGCCAATGTAACCACATGTTGTCTTCTTTTACACTTAGTACTAAGAGTACTAGTTCTCTTTTACACTTACTACATTGTTTTCATTGATAGTCTATACAGAGCAAGATGTCCTGCTCATTACATATGTTTAGGGAGAGTTGGAGGAGATTGTGTGTGATTATGTTTTGTTGTGCAGTGTATGTATGCGACTCTGGGTGTCTGTGTGTGTGTGTGCGTGTGTGTGTGTGTGTGTGTGTGTGTGTGTGCGTGCGTGCATGTGTGTCTCTGCTCTCTTAGCCTACCCTCCCCGTAACACATTTCACAGCCCTTACACTGGAGCTCAGGTGCCCTCGTCTACAAACACACATGCAGCTCCCTGCACCCGAGCATGTTAAAGCACACACCAGTTTACACACACACGCATACGCATGCACACACACACACACACACACACACACACACACACACACACACACACACACACACACACACACACACACACACACACACACACACACACAGGCAGCTCCCTGCACCCGAGCATGTTAAAGCACACACCAGTTTAAACACACACGCATGCACACACACACACGCACAAGCGATGTCAAAGCGAAGTGACATTATCTCATTTAGACATACACACACGCACACACACACATGTACAAACACATGCACACACACATACAGTGCCACTTGAAAGTATGTGAACCCCTTGAGCACTTAAGAGTTTTCTGTTGTTTTACCATGATTTTAATTTTTTTTCATCACCAATTTTCCATAGATGAAATGTCAGGTTTATGTTTATCATTTGCATGTACTTGTTTCGAGGGAATTGTTTGAGTAGCCAAAAAACTACATGAAACATGGAATTAGTGTTTTTTCAAAAGTAAGTGAACCCCCAGCTGCATTGGTAAAGTCAAGCAGGTAACAGATTCGGTGAAGCATATTTGGGTGCTTAATTAGTCAATTAAGCAAACCAATCAACTGAGACATCCTTAGGAAAAAGGTTGGGCAACACAGATTAAAAGAGAGAGGAAACCAACCAAACTACTGTAGTGCCAAGGTGTACCCACGCAGATCAACAATGCCGAGAGGAAACGAGATATCCAAGAAAACATCAGGAAGAAGGTACTGACAGCCCATCAGTCTTGGGAAAGCTATAAGACCATCTCCGAAAGATTCCAGCTCCATCCATCCATCCAAGACAAATAATTTAGAAATGTAGGGCATTCAACATGACCGCATCTCTGCCTTGAAGTGGACGCCCATCAAGACCATCACCAAGAAGCACCAGAAGAAGAATAAATCAGGTAAAAGTCAACCCACACATCACCTCTAAAGAGTTTCGGACCTCTCTGGCAGCATCTGGGGTAAATGTACATGGGTCTACAATCAGACGAAAATTGTTAGTTTTGATTGTGACCAAATAATTCTATCTCGGACTCATCTGTACAAAGAAGGGACTTCCAGAAGGCGTTTGGTTTATCCAAGTGCTCTCGGGCAAAGTTGAAATGGGCAGTTTTTTTCTTTCTTGAGAGCAGAGGCTTCCTTCTAGCAACCCGATCATGAATGTCATGTCTATTCAATCTTCGTCTGATTGTAGACCCATGTACATTTACCCCAGATGCTGCCAGAGAGGTCCGAAACTCTTAAGAAGTGATGTGTGGGTTGACTTTGAAATTGGTGATGAAAAAAATGAAAAATTCATGGTAAAACAACAGAAAACTCTTAAGTGCTCAAGGGGTTCACATACTTTCAAGTGGCACTGTACACCAACAAAAGCAACCCACTGTAACACACCCTCAGCCACACACAGGATTGGGGAGTGTCAGTTATATGTAACAGAGTTACGTAATTAAATTACAAAATAAACATAATTGTATCTGTTGAATTTACTGAGAGAAAGAAAAGCGGTAAAAAGCTTTAAAGTTTATATGTAGAATGTAACATTCATTCTGTTGCTTTGCATCTTTTTGCTGTGCCTAGATTGGCAGTATGCGCTCAAAACTAAATGAATATAATTAGTTACATTACTTTGATAAAGTAGTTAAATAGTTACATTATTTGTTACATTTTAACAGGGTTACTTTTAACCTGTAACCTATTACATTTTAAAAGTAATCATCCCAACGCTGTCTAGACCTGCACCATCCTACACCCCCTAGACTCATCTCGTCTCATCCGAGGCCTCCAACCTACTGTGCTGAGGGCAAGGGCTTGGGCCTACAGTGTCAACACACACACACACACACACACCCACACACACAAACACACACACACACACACACACACACATACACACACACACACACACACCCACACATCCACACACACACACACACATCCACACACACACACACACACACACACACACACACACACACACACACACACCCCGCTGCAGCTGAATGGAGGTGCTACCAGTGACCAGGGGGCTGAAACTGGATGTGACATCAAACTGTACAGGAGAAGATTACCCATGATGCTGTGGCCCTGAGGAGGCAAACCTGCTGCTCTGTGGCGGACGAGCCGAGGGGATCGTCTTTCAGTCGACTTGAAAGAGCAAAGCCCCCTTTGTGTGACCGAGACATTATTTCAGAACCCCCCCCACCGATTCCAAAGCTCTGAAATCCAACACCTTCATGTGGTCTTGGAAAGAATCCGTTGTCACTGAGAGCAATCTTTGCTTTATCTTGTGCTATTTTTGTGTTGTTTTCCTCCGGCCGGTTCCTCGTTCTCCTGGGTAAGAAACTGAGTCCTCAATCATTCAGGCGAAATTCCCCCATGACGCCAAGCGCTCCAGGCCCCCCGGGGGACTTTCCCCTCCCGTCTCCCCGCCTAGCTGCCTCATTTCTGGGCCACTGGTGTCAGACAGTGACCCTTGGACATGGCAGCGCCTGCCAAACCAAACACACACACACACATACACATTTCACAACTTGTGTGTCCCTCTGGCCTTGTGTCATAAACACACACACACACACACACACAGAGTCACTTCTATTTCAGGCTGCAGGCTGTGAGATCCCAAATGGAAGACCTAGGCCCGGTGTGACAAGTGTCTCCTTGGTGTGTGTGTGTGTGTGTGTGTGAAAATGCGTCTGTGTGTGTGTGTGTGTGTGTGTGTGTGTGTGTGTGTGGTTGTGCAGCTCCAAAACCCCTTTTACATTGTCTTGGTTCTTGGCTGTGGAGCTACCGAGACAGTTTGAGGTCAAGAGTCAATTGCAAGGTTATTGTTGGTGCTGACTTCACCTTTTGCCTGAGGCTTATGTGTGTGTGTGTGTGTGTGTGTGTGTGTGTGTGTGTGTGTGTCGCCTGAAGCAAGAAATGAGGTCATGCCTGTCACACCTCTCAGAGGAGACTGGACCATAACCTGTTCTGCCACTCAACACATAGAAACACGCACACACACCCACACTCAGACACCACACACCCTGTTATGTTAGTCATTTGTGTGTGTGTGTGTGTGCTCCCTCAGTGGCGGTAGTGAGCGAGTGTACATAGTGTCCACTCTTGAGCAAACACACCAGGCTCAGCTGGGATCAATGTCAGGGTCAGGCCCTATCAGCACTAAGCGCGCGTGAGTAGGGGGAGAGAACAGGGTCAGGCTGTGAGAGCTGTCTCAGTGGGGCCACAAAGCAAGTCACACACACACCCACACACACACACGCACGCGCACACACACACACACACGTACAAACACACACACAAACACACCCACACACACATATACACACACGCACACACACACACACACACATGAACAATCACACACGCACACATACACACACGTACAAACACACACGTACAAACACACACACTCACACACACACACACACACACACACACACACACACACACACACACACACACACACACACACACACACACACACACACACACACAGAACTAAGCACGCGTGAGGAGGGGGAGAGGAACTAAAGATAGCATCCTGCCCACTCCAAGGCTCTCTGATGCCATCTAGGTCACCTGCATCGTTACTATAGCCAGTGTGCTAACAAGGTCTGCTCTGGTGACATACAGGTGGGTGTGAGAGCAGAGAGGGATCGGGCCTACTTTAAAACAGTTTGCAATAAACATGAAAAGCTGTAAGAAATGTCTATTCACGTCGACATGCAGGTAAACAGTTTGCACCCACTGATAGAAGAAAAAAAACAAATTCAGAGCAAAAGCCACTTTCATGTTGACACGCCCTCATACTGGCCCCTATGACTGTCCCAACAAAGGCTTCTATCTCCTCCTCTTGTTGTGGTTGAGTGCTTGAGGCTGCTGTGTCAGTGGAGGCACCCGGTGCTTTTATCCAGAGGACAGGAGGTGCCGCTGGGCAAAACATATTTTTCTAGGTATTTTTTTGGTAGGGTCAGTAGATCAGCATAACATGGTTAAACCCAAAACGTTCGAGATGATGGTATCATGATCCAACAGAACAGATTTTTTATTTTTTTTTGCATCACCACAGCATGCTGTCTGTCACAAACTCCAGACTTGAAACAAGAAATAGGATGCAAACTCTCAAGGCAGGTTTTACTTACTATATAAATCAATCATAAATCAGAACTAAACTCAATTAACACGTTGGCTACAGGTGAGAACTAAACTCAATTAACACATTGGCTACAGGTGAGAACAAAACATGGAGGGAAATCTAAGGTGAAATCTGAGGAAAATACTAAACACAGGGGAGGATGAACGGACTGGCGTAGCATGTGGAGCCAGAGCAGGAACCCGGACTGGAGTTGAAGCAGGAACAGAGGCGTGTGCAGCAGAGGGTGTGTGTGACGGACCGGCTCTTATGCAAGTGGTATGGCCCATACCATTTTAGATGTCCCCCCCCAGCCAGTCTAGGCAATTAGCAGTGTCCATGAGGTGGATCCAATTGTAATCAGTGGTATGAGTGTTTGTGTGTGTGTGTGTGTGTGTGTAGCAGGGCTCTTTGAAGTGCAGTCACAACGCAGGGCTCAGCCCGGCCTGCTGCCAAACAGGCCGTCACAGAGGTGCAGTGCATGCATTGCTAAACGCCTTGTTAATTATTTGATAATAATAATAATAATAATTAATTTTATTTGTAGTGCACTCTACATTCAAACAGAATCTCAGAGTGCTACATAGTTAAAAACAGCTCATAGCAAAAGCATGGTTTAAAGAATAATACGTTTTTTAAAAAGTAGGAAACGCCATTCTGAACAGTGGCGGCTCCTGAAAAAATTCTCAGGGGGGGCAATTTTTTTTTTTTATGATTAAGGCGACCTATTCAGTAGGTACATTAAGTTATCCGATTTACTCATGCAGCAATACCTTTTTTTCCACTATTGGCAGCAACCAACAGTAATATCTCCCCTCTTTCTACATAGCTAGAGTAGCAAGATACAAGTGGAACGCTATGGAAGAAAGTTACATTCAGGAGCCTTCATAAGCAAACATGATGTGGCTCCACATTAAATTATCACACTTTTTCGTTATCCACACGTCTCAAATGTTGTATGTTGTAACATAGCTGAACAGGACACATGATATGTCCACTAACAACATAAAGAAGGGGGCAACATACGTCAAAACCAACGATATTTATTGACTGAAAGTATTGGCTTACAAAAGCAAAATAAGTCATCACATAAAAAATTATTCAAAGATAGTTCACACTGTGAAACCTATGAAAAGTGACAGTGGTAAATAGAAATACAGACCGCGTTAGCCACTTCACGACCGCGATTTTCTTTTGTTCCAATTTCCCTCCCTTTGTAGAAAACTGTTGAATGGATACTTTTGGTCTAGGAAGTCCTAATTGTTTTTTTGGTCAATTTATCTTCATTATTACGCTGACTAAAAAGAAGTTTCTGTCAAAGAGCGGATGGAATTGTTGTGCTGAACAGGTGCCATCTTGACATGCCTTTGTCGAAGCTGTGTGACGTCCTCATTGGCTTTTACCATAGCCTTTTGCGTCGCTTACTTATGACTAGACTTGGAGGGGCGAGCCCTCCCGGAAGCCATAGAGAATGCATTGAGAGCTCTGTTTTGTGAAAAAAACGCATTTAACATGGGAGTCAATGGGAGAGGTCTGGGGCGATTTTCATTTCGTCCCAGATCGCCCTGAAGGGGCGGGGCCATTTGAATCTTGACTCTAGGCTGACTGAATGACTGTTACCTGATTCGACAATGACATACAGAGGCAGATAAGACGGTCTAGTGGTAGAATCCGACAGAAAAAATATATGAAATTTACATTTACATGTAGTCGTGCAATTGAATTTATACATCAGGAATTTTTTTTTTATTATAATTTTTTTTTTTTTTTTTCCCTTCTTCTTTTTCCCATAGGCAGTGCGTCGCCCAATCGCCCTTATGGACGAGCCGCCACTGATTCTGAATAAAAAGGTTTTTAGGCCAGTCTTAAAACAGTCTAGTGTCTGAGTTTAAGGAACAACAAGCCAGGCTGGCTCAGTCAAGAGCACACGAGACTCTCAATCCCAGGGTTATGGGGTTTGAGCCCCATGTTGGGCTAGTTGCTATGAAGACATTGTCTTCAGCAACCTCACAACAAAGGCATGCTTTGTCCTCCTATGATCAGAACTCTTAAAAACAATTGCCCCTATCTGCCCCAAAGTTTGTATCTTGGAAGTCATAGGGCCCTATCTTGCACCCAGCGCAATTGACATTGTCACCGACGCATGCACAGCGGGATTTTCCCTCCAGAGGCGCGCGTCGAAATGAACTTGCGCCGAAATGAATTTGCGCCGAAATGGGCGGGGCGGAACAGAGAATACCTGGCGGTATTTTGCAGTTTCAAAACCACAGTGCGCCGTAGACCAGAAAAAAACCTAGTCTAATGTCAGAGGCGCATTGTGTAGAGTCTGTGGCGCGTATTCAGACGCTATTTTAAGGGCGCGTGCTTGGCCGCACAGTAGGCTACACTTTACTTCTCTCGTCTACACGAGAGATTTACACCAATTTTTTGGCAAGCCATATATAATTACAAGGAAAATAAAGTATTTACCACATGAGGAAATCATTGTGATATCCATATCCAAGATATTTTAAAAATAGGCATACATCTAGTGTACACATTGACCCAAATGATTCAGGTTAATTGTAATGGCGGCTCAAACCAGACTGGTTCATTACCCCAAAAGTGCGCGAAACTCATTTTAACAGAAAACACACACACACACACGCAGTATAATAGAGCGAACATTTGGGATTCTAAAAATGCGCTTCAGGTGTTTAGACAGGTCAGGTGGTACTTTACAGTACAGTCCTCAAAAAGTCGTAGCATTCGTTGTGTTTTACACACCATTGCCATGAATCATGGATGTGTCAATGACATAAATGAGGATAGATTAGAGGACTTTAGAAGACGTGAGGTTGAACTGCATGTGCCGATGCCATTAAACCCATGCCCCAGCAGCAGCACGAGAGAGGAGAGCTCACCTGACAGAAGCGCTACTTCCTCTATAATGAGGTAAGCAAACCATTGCCATCTCCAGAGTATTGCTTGAACAAATTGCAATATTATTACCATGCATACATAACCTAGTGATTCAGTGAGGGTGAACCCAAAACATCGGAAAGTATGTTTTTGTGACTTTTATTTCAAATATGTTGCCACCAAAAAACGAATGCTAGTAACTGAAAAAATACAAACGAGAAATGAAAAGTAGAAATATTGGACGAGCACGTCGGTCTCCTCGGCTGTGAACCTTTCCGGTCTTCCTCCAGGTAATTCCGCCATTATAATAACAAGCCGCTATGGAATATGCGCTCCTCGCTCTTAAAGGGAATGTGAGATGACGCTCTGATTGGTTTATTGCATATTATGCCCAAACCACACCTATGGCTGAGTAACCTCCTTTTGACCAACCAATTTGACATTTGCGCCGGACGCAAGTGTGTTTTTGCCGTTATAATAGCAAATGCGCCATAGAGCCGCCCACACAGCTACTTGCGTTTGGCGCTGTCCTACTTGCGTTTCTGATCGTTAAAATAGGGCCCATAGTGTCAAACTCATACCTACATATTAATAGACATCAGAAGTCATAGTGTCAAACTCATATCCACATATTAATAGATATCAGAAGTCATAGTGTCAAACTCATATCTACATATTAATAGATACCAAGCAGTTATGAATAGCAATGTTTTATCATTAGCATTGTCTGATCCCTCAGCTGCAGTTATAGAACTGTCTAGACTCTAAAGTATTGGGCTTTAACTACAAAGGTGGATTTCCAGGGTTTTGAGTCGATGTCTAGAAGCGTTAAATGCGTTAAACCTTTGCCTCTTGTTCTGCACCGTGTGGAGTAGAGCGAGGGAGAACCTTTGCCTCTTGTTCTGCACCGCGGGGAGTAGAGCGAGGGAGAACCTTTGCCTCTTGTTCTGCACCGCAGGGAGTAGAGCGAGGGAGAACCTTTGCCTCTTGTTCTGCACCGCGTAGAGTAGAGCGATGGAGAACCTTTGTCTCTTGTTCTGCACCGCAGGGAGTAGAGCGAGGGAGAACCTTTGCCTCTTGTTCTGCACCGTAGAGAGTAGAGCGAGGGAGAACCTTTGCCTCTTGTTCTGCACCGTGTAGAGTAGAGCGAGGGAGAACCTTTGCCTCTTGTTCTGCACCGTGCAGAGTAGAGCGAGGGAGAACCTTTGCCTCTTGTTCTGCACCGTGGAGAGTAGAGCGAGGGAGAACCTTTGCCTCTTGTTCTGCACCGTGCAGAGTAGAGCGAGGGAGAACCTTTGCCTCTTGTTCTGCACCGTGCAGAGTAGAGCGAGGGAGTCTCATGTGGCCAATCATACCTAGCCTTGCAGAAAATTAAAACATACTCCTGGTGATGTCATGCCACCTATGGCGTTCTCCTGTAGAGCTGCTTTCTTTAATATGAAACACACTCTCTGCCCCTTTAATATGAAACACACTCTCTGCCTCACCTTAGGCTCTTTAATATGAAACACACTCTCTGCCTCACCATCGGCTCTTGCATATGAAACACACTCTCTGCCCCTTTAATATGAAACACACTCTCTGCCCCACCTTAGGCTCTTTAATATGAAACACACTCTCTGCCTCACCATCGGCTCTTTAATATGAAACACACTCTCTGCCCCTTTAATATGAAACACACTCTCTGCCTCACCATCGGCTCTTGCATATGAAACACACTCTCTGCCCCTTTAATATGAAACACACTCTTTGCCTCACCATCGGCTCTTTAATATGAAACACACTCTCTGCCTCACCTTAGGCTCTTTAATATGAAACACACTCTCTGCCTCACCATCGGCTCTTGCATATGAAACACACTCTCTGCCCCTTTAATGTGAAACACACTCTCTGCCTCACCTTAGGCTCTTTAATATGAAACACACTCTTTGCCTCACCATCGGCTCTTTAATATGAAACACACTCTCTGCCCCTTTAATATGAAACACACTCTCTGCCTCACCATCGGCTCTTTAATATGAAACACACTCTCTGCCCCTTTAATATGAAACACACTCTTTGCCTCACCATCGGCTCTTTAATATGAAACACACTCTCTGCCTCACCATCGGCTCTTTAATATGAAACACACTCTCTGCCTCACCATCGGCTCTTTAATATGAAACACACTCTCTGCCTCACCTTAGGCTCTTTAATATGAAACACACTCTTTGTCTCACCATCGGCTCTTTAATATGAAACACACTCTCTGCCTCACCTTAGGCTCTTTAATATGAAACACACTCTTTGTCTCACCATCGGCTCTTTAATATGAAACACACTCTCTGCCTCACCTTAGGCTCTTTAATATGAAACACACTCTCTGCCTCACCATCGGCTCTTTAATATGAAACACACTCTCTGCCCCTTTAATATGAAACACACTCTCTGCCTCACCATCGGCTCTTGCATATGAAACACACTCTTTGTCTCACCATCGGCTCTTTAATATGAAACACACTCTCTGCCTCACCATCGGCTGGGCCTGGAGTTTGTCCATAGGCCGATCCAATATGTAATGTATCTAATCTTAATGTGGCTGCTAAACAGACGTTTACACCTCTATATAGGGATGGCCATTGGCATGGAGCCCTGCCCCTCATCATCAACAGCTTGTGCTCACCAGTTCCTCCTAGAGGTTGAACACAGCATAACAAGCTGACATGAATACATAGAACCACAGAGTGGTAGGAAGAGGTGTAACCCCTAACGGCATAGCAGAGCCGGGGCGTCACATGTGGGCTTGCACTTCTACAACCCTACTAAAACATCTATAATTCTCTTTTGAGGGGTTGACATTGACATTGTGGTGCCATGGTGATTTCAGTCAATCATTCATTACTATTACTATTAGCTAGGCAACTGTAGCCGCTAACCAGCAGCTCCATAGCCACAGTTGGGATCTTATCCCTCTCATAGATCTGTCGTCTGCATGTAGCAGGACAGGGAAATATGGACAATATGTAGGAAAACATCCTGTGCCCATATGCCATGTGTTGGTAATATCCGTCCTGCTCTTGGAATTGATGTGAAATAAGACAATGGCGCCTTTATGTGAAATGTTTA